>NC_141332.1:2840000-2970000 GCF_037954235.1 Aulostomus chinensis | reverse complement strand
CAGAATGATAATGACATATTTGCTATTGTCACTGTTCAATTAAAACCCAGCAGTGCCACGTGACATAAAATGTCCAGTGAAATCAATGAGAGCTTCATGTGCCCTCCCTGATACAGTACCTCTGATTTCAAGTCTTCACCTGGAAAATACAGATAGGAAAATCCTCAGATGGCAATTGATGATCAGTCTGATTCAGGCCAAAGTAGAGTTGCTCTTTAGAAAAAACAAACATCTCAAATGTCACGGAACCAGGGGAGGCAATCGCTGTAATAGCCAGGAGACTTGACCTTTTGCTGTGAGAACACATCTGGATCTTTTTTGGAACTCACTTCAGCACGAACACAACAAGCTATCCAGCAGCACAATACGATGGAATCTCAATAACACAGATAAGGCAACTCCACATCAGTCATTGCAAACAAAACTACAGCGAAAACAGTAGACGGAGGGCAGGAAATTCATGAAACGCTGAAAGTCGGAGCTTCAGACTGCACTTTCCTTTCAGATGATATGAGCTGATCAGGCAAAAGAAGAAAGAGCAGACTGGTCAGACATGTAAGTGGCTGTCGTTACTGTGACAACAGAATAAATGGAAGTCACACAGCTGAGCCTTAAGTTGAAAGCTACTTCGTGAACGAAGCTGTTTTGACGATCACTAGTTTCTAAAACTGGTATGCAACTGTTGTCACAGGATGTGAATGGATAAGTGTGTGGATATCACACAGCTAAAGCAGGAGCCAGCTGGTCAGTTTGTGCCGCCTTGGCTTCCAGTTCCCACCAAAACAGCAATCTGAACCCAAAACAGGATCTTTTCTCAAACCTAACCAGTTTGGGGCTTTTTGTGCCTAAACTGAACCAGACTGTGTTAAAAGCTGTCTTCTGTATCTGTTCCATGACCAAGACATGTAAAAACAAAAATATTGATGAGATAAAAAAAAAACAAGAAGAAGAAACATCTAAAAAATTGACTCATGAAGCCAAAAAGCTTTGGAGCAACAGCAAGCACTGAGCATCCAGTTGCATCAATTGAACAAAGATATGGTACTGTGGAATACCTGCAGATGAAGAAAGAAAGAAAAAATATTATATATATATATATATATATATATATATATATATATATATATATATATATATATATATATATATATATATATATATATATATATATACATATCTCTGGGTGAGTCTGCATGTTCTCCCTGTTCCTGCTGGGTTCTCTCTGGTACTCCAGCTTCCTCCCACAGTCCAAAGACATCAAGAGGGACCAGGTTAATCCAGACTCTAAATTGACCGTAGGCGTTGCTGTGAGAGCCAATGGTTGTCTGTCTCTATGTGTTGGCCCTGCCATGGACTGGTGACCTGTCCAGGGTGAACCCCGCCTCTCACCTGAAGGATGCTGGGATAGGCTCCACCCCCCTGCGACCCTTAACAGGATTAGTGGAAGAAAATGGATGGATGGATGGATTTTCTGCTCAAAGACAAGTCCGTATTAATATACATGCCCACTGCAATGTGGACTTGTATAATTAGACCCACAGAGGGAAGTTCAGAGACTTTGGAAGACAGTGGAAGTAAGCAGCAGGTATCCTATACGTCTAGCTGACCTTTGGTTTTAGCCTGACATGCAGACTAAATGAAAATAATCAGAGTTCATCATAAAATTAAAACAAATAGAATCAAAATGACAGTTGCGGATCCAGCTTCTGTCAGACATAGACTAGTTGTAGCTCACCAGATAGAATTTGTCAGCTCACCACTGGCTCAAACCTCCATAAACTTAAAAAAAAGACAATCACATATCAATCTTTTTGCCTTCTTCTACACATTGCCACAGTAAAATCCCCCCAAAATAAATAATGTCTTATTACCAGAGAGATAACCACCCTAAAACTGTATGAGTCTATTTTTTTATCAAGTTTGGTGGCAGGCTTTCAAAACAGAAGCAAAGTTTGAGGAGTATAATGGAACTGTCATCTATTAGTGAAACAGGAAAGAACAGGAAGAGCTTCGGGGTTCATTATCGTGTAAATGGCCTGAGTCTCATACCACAAGACTAATACAATTATCACTGGATCACAGTTCCATTACAATTTCCATTTTATTTATCTGTGCAGGCATAAAGCAGAACATACTCTTTGAAACATCATGGCAGTGCCAAAGGATATTTTGCGAAGCAAACCTCTTGAAAAGATAATAAAACTTGTCTTGACAGCGGAGCCAATCCCTACTGTAATGGAAATTCTCCCTTCAGTACTCCTGCTAATACCCTTTACAGTTGATAATTCAAAAAGCCATTCTTGGATTGCCACAAAAAGGTACAAAATCAAAGAATAAACTCAAATCATATTGCCTGAAAGCTTTGGAACATCCACCTTTAAATGGAGCTCTAGATTGGCCACCTATGGTAATTGGACTAATTGGCTAATCACTGGCTAATCACTATGAATGGACACACACACACACACACACACACACACACACACACACACACACACACACACACACACACACACACACACAGACAAACTCTCCTTTCAAATTACTGAGTTGAAGTATCTCATCAAATAATACCTTAAATCCTCAAAATGAATTAGTAAATGACAAAGCTATTATGAGTGTGGCTGCTGCTGGTGGGTACATAGAAGACATTTTACATGCTGGTAATTGGAAAATGATGGCAGGAGGGAGACAAGTGAGACAGTAGGAGTTGTCCCCTCCCTCAACGGACCAGCAACTCATTATTCTTGTTCAGTGAGGTGGAGAAACACCTCTTTCTTGGGAATACCCTACACACACACACACACACACACACACACACACACACACACACACACACACACACACGTACAGATCATGCAGTGCTCCTGTGAGACATTACAAGTTGATTGTTGTGCGAGAGGTAGTTTTAAGCGGAAATAAGGCAACTAACGCCATAATGAATTCACTCTCACGGGGATGATGCAGCATGCAGACAAATAGATACGACACTCACCCCCAAGATCTAACACAGGTCTCTGTTGTACGTTGGCTGGTTAGAGGGAGCTGGTGGGAAAGTTGACAGACATTTTCTGTCTGTCCCTGGCACTTTGAATCTTTAAACGGATCTAATAGGACCTGCAAGGCCTATGTTTAGTAGATGGAGGGTAGCCTGTCCTGTACATAGAAAATACCTTTTTCAAGTTGTGAAGACCAGTTTATTACTATTTACTTTGTAATTGGTTTAGCTGAGTACTCAGAATTAAAACTGAACTCCTACAGCATCTTCCAAATCACAATGGAAGACTAAACGATGACCCAAATCTTTGCCCATTATGTGCATAGCAGCAGGGCCCAGCTGCAGTCACTGAAATCAGCTACCTATTGTTGGACCTGCCTTCACCAGGCCACCTGAATCAGCACAAGAGGAGACAGACTGTCCACACAAGGAGCTCAAGGTTTAACAAATGAGGTTTATTAGTGTACAGTGGTCGTGGTTTCTGTGAGACACAACAAACAAGTGAGACACTGATAAAACGCACGGGGCGCAAAAACTAAAATTTGGAAAAACACTAAATCTAAACACAGGCAGCACTATAAGCTGAAGGAACGATAACAAAGGGCGACCACGAGAGGAACTCTGGGGTGAAATAAGAATTTCAAGAGGAGAATAAATCAAGGCTGAGAATTCAGCGAGCCAAATTAGAATGGGAACAGAAAACTAAGGAAATCAAAAAGGTCAGCACACGGCTGCTATTATCCAGGAAATAACTTTAACAAAAATACCACAGAAATACTGGGTCTTCTGGCACACCACAGTGGCTCAGGAGAAAGTGGAGTGAAATCACACTTAGAAAAGAAAGATCAACCAACGAGGAGGTCTTTCTGCTCGGACTAGAAAAATCTAACAATGAAAAAACTAGAAGACAGCAAACTCGGAAAAAAACTTACAAATAACACCTATAAGTATAGTAACAACAACAGAATAAAGAAGTTCAACACTTAACCACAGCGGGCTACGTCCCTGCTCCTCTTAGCTCACCCAGCACACGAGTTGCCCCTGCATGTTAGGCAAGCCTCCACTCTGCAGGTGTTCAAATCACGGCTAAAGACTCATTTTTATTCTTTGGCTTTTGGAAACACAGCCTAGATTGTTTCACTGTCATGCGACACTGTGTCGTCCGTGTATGTTTTTATGAGTATGTGT
Source organism: Aulostomus chinensis (assembly GCF_037954235.1). Classification (NCBI taxonomy): domain Eukaryota; kingdom Metazoa; phylum Chordata; class Actinopteri; order Syngnathiformes; family Aulostomidae; genus Aulostomus; species Aulostomus chinensis. The sequence continues at coordinate 2,965,814 of NC_141332.1, read as the reverse complement.
GATTGTTATTTGGTTTTGTACGGCACTTTGTTTCAAGTTTGTTGTTTTTAAACGTGCTATAGAAATAAAGTGGATTGCAGGGGATTGGATTGATGCCTGCGCATTAGCAGAAAAACACGTTCACAAACACAATCATGATTCATCTCTGTGGCCTGGTTACTGCTCTCTGTGTTAAAGTGACTTTCTGTGCATCCGCTTTGTTTCACAACTCAGGAAAACTGGAAGCATAATAGAGGTGTGCCCTTGACAAAATGTGACACTTGTGGTTTTGAAAACACCCGCCCTCACCACGGATGTCTCCCATTTACGAGACGAGTTCCATATTTCCGGGAGCTGTTATTTTGAGTACTCTGACAGGTGTTTATGTATCTGTCTGTCTAGAGACAGAATTTGCTGACCAGGTTTATTCAAAAATATTTAGAGACAGAAGTTTCAATAATCATACACATATCACAGCCAGCATGTACACTCAAAAAATAATCTATCATTTGAACACAATTCAATTGTGTGAAGTTTTTCCACATAATATCCATCCATCGTCGTCTTCCGCTTATTCCTTACTAGTAAGGGTCACGGGGGGGGCTGGAGCCTATCCCAGCATCTACGGGCGAGAGGCGGGGTTCACCCTGGACAGGTCGCCAGTCCATCACAGGGCCAACATAGAGAGACGAACAACCATTCACACTTACAGTCACACCTACGGTCAATTTAGAGTATCAATCAGCCTCGTCCCCTCTTGATGTCTTTGGACTGTGGGAGGAAGCTGGAGTACCAGAGAGAACCCACACAGGAACAGGGAGAACATGGAGACTCCACACAGAAAGATCCCGCGCCCGAGCCGGGACTCGAAACCCGGAACCTTCTTGCTGTGAGGCCACAGTGCTGACCACTGCACCACCATGCAGCCCCTCCACATAATATATATATATATGTGTATATATATATGTATATATATATATATATATATATATATATATATATATATATATATATTTACATATGTAGCCCCAACTCAAAAAAGTACATTTTATGAAAGTAAGGCAAGGCAATTTTATCTGTAGAGCCCGTTTTCACCACCAGTTTGTCTCCAGGCTTCATGGCATCATAACAACATCCTCTGTCCTCAGACCCTCACATGGACTGAGGAAAAACTCCATAGAAAACCCTTTGAACAGGGAAAAATCTGAGAAACCTCAGGGTGAGCAACAGAGGAGGGATCCCTCACCAGGAGGGACAGACGTGCAGTAGATGTTGTTACAGACAAGAAAAGAGTTTACAATGCAGAATGTGAGAAACATGGAAATGTTAATAACAGTTGAAGAAGGAAGCTTCTGGAAGGGGAGGCAGGGAGAGCAAGCCAGCTTGATGGGGGACTGGATGGTAGACTGGTTCATGGAAGGGGAGGCAGGGAGAGCAAGCCAGCTTGATGGGGGACTGGATGGCAGACTGGTTCATGGAAGGGGAGGCAGGGAGAGCAAGCCAGCTTGATGGGGGACTGGATGGCAGACTGGTTCATGGAAGGGGAGCGCAGGCCAGTGTAATAGTAGGGAATAAGGGGGGGGGCGGAGGGGCGATGCAAGCGGCGGCTGGAGCAGAGAGATGGAGCTCTGTTGGATCCGTGGAAACATAGAGAGACTGCGAGACACCAAGGCCAAACTACAAAGTGCAACAAGTAATGGTAATGAGAGTTCCAAAAATGTGCAGGGAGGGGAGGAGGAGAGGAGAGGAGGAGAGGAGGAGAGAAGGGGAGAGGAGAGGAGAGGAGGGGAGGGCTCCATGTAACCTGATGTGTCCCCCAGCAGTCTAAGCCTATAGCAGCATAGCTATCAATGGTTCAGAGCTACCTGAACCAGTCCTAACTGAAGGCTCTGTCATAGAGGAAGGTCTTAAGCCTGGACTTAAACGTAGTTAAAGTGTCTGCCTCTCTGACCCATGGAGAGAGCTGGTTCCACAGTAGAGGAGCCCAGTAACTAAAGGCTCTACCTCCCAGTCTGTTTTTAGAGATACTGGGAATCACTAAAAGACCTGCATTCTGGGAGCAGAGTGCTCTGGTAGGACAGTAGGGACTAATGAGCTCTTTCAAATAGGATGGAGCTTTATCATTGAGAGCCTTATAAGTCAGCAGAAGGACTTTGAAGTCGATTCTAGATCCTACAGGAAGCCTGTTGATGTTATTCAGAACATTCAGACCTTCAATGATAATGCCAACATCCAGTCGCTCGCCAAAGTCATCCCTCCCAGCTGCATAGATTCCAATGACTTCATCGATGTCTCTCCCTGCATTCTCAGCAGCATTTGAGTCCTATAAAACACAAACACACAATATTATAAGCAAATGCTGTGTTGTGTGTGTGTGTGTGTGTGTGGGGGGGGGGGGGGTCATGGAAAAATGAACATCGTGTGAGAATCGTAGATCTCAATTCTTGTGGAGAAAAATCGAGATTCACATTTTAGCAAGAATCGCCCAGCACTACACTGTGGTGTTGCCTACAACCCCAATGCTAATGCTAAAAGCTAGCCGCGGAACAGTAGGCTACTTTGAGAAATAGGATAGCACTGCGAGCCGCCTGATGACGTACGTGCCCTGCAAATGAGCACTGTGCAGTCTGCGATCTCTGAATTTAAACACGGCTCCAATTTACCAACGGCTAGATTGAAGCGAGCGACTGGCGACTAATAGTCGGTGTGAATGCAACGTTCCATGTGCCGAGACATGGCATGGATAACGCTTGCCACGACCCGCATACCCCCTCGCCCCCTCCTGCCATCAAACATTTTGTACCCGCCAACAAGCGACCATGCATCGCTCTACCACCCTTTTAAAACGACCAGCACCAGCACCGTCCACACTCGCCAAATCTTTTTCCTCAGGAAAAGCTAACCCATCCAACCCTGATTTAACTAATCCTAAGTTTGCACGTTTTTGTCAATTTTACAGAATACACAATTGACAACAAAGTACATTCTAAACTACCAGAAACAACACACACTTACCAGATTATGTTCCCCGTCAATGACCTGCGCCTTGTGTCTCCATCAATGGTCTCCATCCGTTTCCATGAGTGTAATGGCAGACAAGTAGGCTTACAGCAGAATGGCTCCCAGGAAGCATTGTGTTATGGATGTGAATAAGCGTGGAGTCCAACCTTGTCCATGCTTATTCATGGTCGTGCCAAACCATAAGTGTTGGTTTGTTTTAGCTCAAAGGCAAATGTTAGAGGGTAACTTAGAATACAGGTGGATGTGAAGAGACGGATGATACAGGAAGCTGCACAAGAGAGTTTGGAAACACAAGTTTTTAGGCAGTTTTGATTTTTTTTAGAGGTCAGTCGACATCAGCCTCATGCAAAATATATGTGGTTTGCCCTTCTGAACTCTAGAGTCACAAAGAAGCTCTTGGGGGGTTGAGGGGTTGGGGGGTGGGTGTTCCCCATGTCATCTACTCATAACTCATTGTTCTATTTGTAGAGTTGCGGAAGCAAGGGGTCCTCTGTGCACAATTAAATCACAAGTCACAAAAGACGTGTACATTTGTGTGCGTGCGTGTATGTGTGTGTGTGTGTGTGTGTGTGTGTGTGTGTGTATGTGGACAATAAGCACTGTCCTGAAGAGTGCAGGGAAGTATCAGTAGTAGCTGTGATTCAAAATGATGGTAATCCCTCAGTTGCAGCAGTTTCTTGTGAAATGTTCTCCATGGAGAGAAGGTTTGTGTCAATGTGTGTGACATGTGTGTAGCCCATGAGGACACTGAGATCTAAGTGAGAGGTCGTGTCCTGTGTCTTGTTTCAGATTCCAGATATATTTTTTGATGGTCCAGCCCAGTGTGATGCAACAAGACATCAAAGCCATCTTTTAATTGAGGAGTTTTTGCTGTCATTATCTCAACGTGCCCCACCCCTTTATCTAATGTGCATCGTTTGAAGGGCGGAGCCATGGGTAGTGTGAGGTCACATGCATCAAAGCTATCCAGACTTATCGTGATGATGTAACATTCTATTTATTGGATCGGGCAGAGATGCCCTTCTTTATACCAGCATCAAGTTATGAATGTCAACGAGTGCAGCAGTGAATTTATCTGCTCATTTACATAATCCTGGTTATAAACTGTTAATTCATTTTTATAGAGCTGATTGTTATATAGTGGCAGGTAAAGTGTTAACTGGAGGCATAAACATCACACCATAAATCAGAGAGTATCTAAGCTGTCAGCCAAGATTCCTGCATGTCTTAATTTCTTTATACAAATCTATAAAAAAAGATAAATAAGAGGCGCTGGGAGTCTTCATTATCTCCAGTACACACCTGCCTCCGAACCTTGAAGCAGATCTGAGGGAATAAACTACTCTTCACAACATTTGAATTACATGAGGTGGATCTGATTTATCAGTGAGCACCGGAACACTATCAGAGGTGGTCAGGTCATTTGGATGCAAAGATAAACACAGTGGGATGAACTTCACTGCAGGGAAAATGGTCTCACCTACAACAAAGGACACAGAGCTGCAGTCATGTAGCACTCATGAAATTGAAGTGCAGCTGAAGACAGAAACATCATTCCGACACATCGGAATCATCAAGGAAATCCTGCCTGTCTTGGACTGGCGTTGTGCCTGTGGGCTGACCCTCGGGGACTGGCACTTGCCTTCCAGTTCTCACTCTGCTTTAATGACACTTGAAATATGCCCCCCACCCACCCACCCACACAGTGCTCATATTAATGAGTAAATAACTTATCGTTATTTTTTCACAAAGCCATCCAAGACAGATCTTACGACCCCAGCCTCTTCTTGCCCCGAGGCCTTACCTCTTATCTCAGCCTATCTCTGCTCTCTGCCCGTCTCTGATCTGACTTCAATTACCTCAATAACACACTCTGAAGACATTGTGAGAGAGCGAGAAGTTATTTCAAAATGGATTCAGCTACATTTTCAGATTAACCCATTTAACTTTCCATCTGTAAGAAATGTCGGGAAATATGAAGCCTGCTTTTTCTCCGAAATGGCAGATACAGTGATCATAAACATTCACTTCAATTATCACCCATTACTTTTAAGTCACGCTGTGGTTTTCCCTCATATTCATTATTTTCCATTGCCAATACCAAACGAATTTCTTACTCCACATGACCATAATTAAATTACCGGATAATCAGATTCAGTCACACGAGAAGCATGACAGCTATGATTAACAACGCATGATAAAGGATGAACAGAGAGCTGTTCTTCCTTGCCGCATGACAGTCATGGCTTTAATTTTGTGATGTAGCGGAGGAGTAGGTACATGCCAGGGTTGGTGACGTCACTCAGACAAAAGTAACGGTCAGCTGCAAACCATGAACTGACCTCATAGGCCCTCTAAGGTTGAATCATTATACCGTTGTGTGGTGAAACTTCCAGTGAATTAAAAAAAAAATTGCAAAATTTTAGTTTTAAAGTTTGAACAGCAGGAACGCAAGCTTTCCAGTCCCAACTTTCAGCGTGGGAATGGTCACGTGAACTGTCACACGCAACACGGTCATACTCATAGCCATAAGAGTGTCCACCGTGAATATCAACTGTATCCAGTGTCGAGTGTGTAGTGATCAAGAGTTAAAAGATAGAGATAAACACCAATATAAGGAGGGAACTCTGTTCATACACACACGCGCGCATATGCACACGCACGTTCATATAAATCCACATTTATCAATAATACTGCATCGCTGGTCTGTATGACTACGTTGTTGGTCAGAAGAATAAATGCCGCTAAATATCGGACGTTATGGGGCAAAAAACATTAAAAAAAAACAATATTTAGGAAAAGTCAGGGGCTTAGGGGCTTTAGAGGTTTAAGTAATCAGAATTATTTTCATTATAAAAACCCAAATTCTAAAGTACCCAGCATTTCCTGTGATTACGATAAATTTGCAGGTTTAGCAGTGCCCTCAGTGCAGTGGACAAAGGATCAAACTGAAGGCTAGCTTTTTGCTGCAGCTGGCATCAAGCTGAGATGAGCAATGGTTAGAGAGTTCCGGTGATATCACTCCCCTCCACATGCTTTGGAACATATTGTACTTGAGACTCTGAGACCAGTTAAACCTGGTGAGTCAAATGACACATACACTCATGAGAGCTAATAATAAGGGAAGATGAAAGAATAACTGAGAGGAAGAGGGACTTCAGAGTGACAGCATTTGTCAAGCTGCTGAAATCATTACTGATACACAGAGTTACTATCTGTAATTGTGGATCATTAATAGAATAATCTCAGTTGATACTTTGGGAAACATTAGCATTTCTCATTCTAATAAAGAATATTTGATTAGACAGAGGAGATGGTATAAGGATTTGACTGTGTGTGTGTGTGTGTGTGTGTGTGTGTGTGTGTGTGTGTGTGTGTGTGCGTGCATGCGTGTGTGTGTTTATGTGTGTGTTATTCACAATTTCTAAAGGCTGACTGAGGATCAAAACCTGGTATCAGGGTCAGGGTTAGAATTAGGTTACGGTGAGGTTGATGTTCAGGAATTTAGTTGTGATGGGTAAGGTTAAGATGAGGGGCATTGGACTGGAAGTCCTGATAAAGAAATAAGTTTAAAAATCTATATGTGTGTGTGTGTGTGTGTGTGTGTGTGTGTGTGTGTGTGTGTGTGTGTGTGTGTGTGTGTGTGTGTGTGCGTGTGCGTGCGTGAAAAAGAGGTTTCCTGCTGCTGATGACGGGTCATGTTAGGGAAGGATTTGGCTCCGGTGACATAAACAGAGCTGACCTTGACAGGATTAGAGGGATCATGCAGAGATTCAAGAATTCAGTCTTTAGGTACCTGTGTCATTCAGTTTCCACTACACAACTGAGATGGAGGGGAGTGCAAAGTAGCGGGGGGGGGGGGGGGCATAAACTCTGGGCAAGGTCCAGTGTTCCAAATTTAAGATGGATCACTGGAAGAAAATGAAAATTCATACAATCTCTTAGAATGAGAAATTGTAGTTCACTAGCAGTTGCTCCTTCCTATTTTATAATCCTTGAGTTGCGCTGGTTTTATGGACCATTTTACGAGCTGTGCACTCACGAAACCAGCTAGTGAGAATGTTACCCTCCTGTGGTCACTCCACATTGGCAATATTTACAGCTGATCATGCTGAAGTCGTCATGCTGACCATAGCAACAGCCATCCCACTGTCATCATGAGGGCACAGAGGAAACCATGAAGGGAGGATGGCGGGATCCTCATATTACCACAAAAGAACATGTCTGCTGCCTGGACATTTAACTGTAAGACTAGCAAATTGTTTACTCTCTTGGGTGTTGAAACAACCGTAAATTAAAGTAACTTCTCTCCAGAGATGAATACCATTTTTTTTTTCCTCTGATACTTAAGTACTGGCTAGTTCTGACTAGCAATTTTGAGTTGCAATAAAAACCATTAAATTGGACCAATGTAGGATGATACAGTAAGTGATTTAATGCGCAGACCACTATATTATGGTGATGAAATCAGACATTAGTATCCAAAACATATATGCAGTACAGAAGTGACACATTGTTGTTGAGAATAAAAAAGATCAGGATTAGATAGATAACGGATGAAATGAATATATAAATAAATGAATGATATCAAGGCCTCCAACAGAAGCAGTAACAAAATGGTGAAAATGAAGCCCCAGCCACATCTCTGTCTGTTGCACAGTGTTTGTATTTATCACTCATCCGGATTAAGCAGGTAGATTGTTCTTATCTCCCCCACCTCTAATAATCGTAATCCAGAATTTACAGACTGTGACAGGATGAGAGAAGACTTCAAGATAAATGGGCAAGGAGGGAGAGTGTGTCTGTAATGAGATGTAACAGTCTTATGAATGTATCTTCAGAGAGGGAGGGAGGGAGAACGGCACTGTAATGATCCACTGAAAATGGAAGTTCTGCTGTCTGACTCCTGCAGTTGCTTGTGTTGTTGGTCTTGGAACCGAGGAAGCAGTGGGAGTTAAGCCCAGTTAATGTCCAACTGATGTAGACATGCACATCCCCACATTCAACTCCTTGTGCTGATCAGATCCTCAGGTTTGTGACAACAGCTCAAAAGTCTGAACTTCTCTGCTCTTGCAGTCGCAGTTTGTCCGCCCACACAGATCTGATGTGACGAAACACCACAGTATGTTTGACTGAAGTCTAGCAGGTGGATTCACAATGTACAGGCACAGTGGTGAGTCTAAGTGGAAAAAAAAACCCTGCCCACAGCAATGCAGAAACAAGGGATATTGCAGAAACGTTGGGATATAACATGATTCAATTGATCTTAAAATATATAAAAAATATTCAAAACACTGTCTCCTTCTCCTCTAAATGTAAGCCACCACCATGAAGTGTGTCCACACTTGATAGAGCACTATCTGAGTTTAAAGGTTCAGATCAAGGGTATCAGGTGGAGGATGGAGCGGGAGATTGACAGGCGGATTGGGGTGGCATTCGCAGTGATGCAGGTGCTAAACCAGTCTGTTGTGGTGAAGAAGGAGCATCGCCAAAAGGCAAAGCTCTCGATTTACCGGTCAATCTACGTTCCAACCCTCACCAGTGGTCATGAGCTCTGGGTAATGACTGAAAAACAAGATCACGAACACAAGCAGAACCGGGACTCGAGCCCGGAACCTTCTTGGTGTTAGGCAACAGTGCTGACCACTGCACCACCGTGCCGCCGTATTATAAGGAAAATAAAAACAAACCTCTGAACAGAGAACAGTATTTCAAGTACTGCATTATTAAATTTCTATTATTCTTATATTCCTAATACTTTTTTGAAATATATGTCTGAAGTAGTGAATTTTGATGCACGAGTTAAAATACTCCTTTCGCAATTACATGGAACTAGAAAATGTTAATTAGGCTAAATGATGTGATGGGAATTGCAGTTTAACGTGTTTATAGATGCAGTTTGTAACATGGGGGACAGCATGTGAATGGAAAGTTGGGATGTCCTCCTTCACTGTATGTAAGGCAACACCAACTTACAAATACATTAACAAAACAAAAAAAAATTGCTACCGACAGGACGGTGGCAGGAGGATGTCGTCTCTACTTTTTGCAGATAATGTGGCCCTCTTAGCTCCATCAAGCCACGACCTCCAGCTCTTGCACTTTGCTGCCAATTGTGAAGCGGCTGGGATGAGAATCAGCAACTCCAAGTCTGAGGCCATGGTCTTCAGCCAGAAAAGGGTTGCCTGCCCACTCCAGGTCGGGGGGGAGGTCCTGCCTCAGGTGGAAGAGTTTAAGTATCTCGGGGTCTTGTTCACAAGTGAGGGTAGGATGGAGCAGGAGATTGACAGGCGGATTGGGGTGGTGTCCGCTGTGATGCGGGTGCTAAACCAGTCCATCGTGGTGAAGAGGGAGCTTAGCCAAAAGGCCAGGCTCTCGATTTACCGGTCAATCTACGTTCCAACCCTCACCTGTGGTCATGAGCTTTGGGTAATGACCGAAAGAACGAGATCCCGAACACAAGCAGCCAAAATGAGTTTCCTCCGCAGGGTGGCTGAGCTCTCCCTTAGAGACAGGGTGAGAAGCTCAGTCATTCAGGAGGGACTCAGAGTAGAGCTGCTGCTCCTCCATGTTTAGAGGAGTCCGTTGAGGTGGTTCAAACATCTGGTGAGGATGCCTCTTGGGCACCTCCCTTGGGGGGTTTTCCAGGCATGTCCGATTGGGAGGAGGCCTCCAAGCCAACCCAGGACACAGTGGAGGGATTATATCTCTCAGCTGGCCTGGGAACGCCTCGGAATTCCCCCAGAAGAGCTGGTGGAAGTGGCAGGGGAGAGGGCAGTCTGGGCTTCCTTGCTGAGCCGCGACCCGGACCCACCGGATAAGCAGAGGATGATGACAACGACAACAACATTAGCTATCTTTGTACCATATTAACTGAAAGAATTCAATTGTCCTGGACCTTAAGGGTTAGGGCGTGGAGATAAGATGGAGGTGCTCTCTCTCAATTCGTTCATAAATTCCTATTCTAAGTCAGATAGAAGGGACAGAATGACTTGCACTATTGTATCTCTAGTTATCCTCAGCTAGAGCAAGGAGCTAAAACATCTAGAGGGAGTTCAGAGTCTCCACTGACCCTTCATGCTAAAAAGACTCACCATTACCCATTCAGATTAAAAAAATGGTATTGCAATATAGAATGGACTCACTCTGTTGCTTTTAAAGCTGTGACAGTATTCAATTCAGGCATTGAAAAGGTTTTAGGAGTCCGTGGAAGTGCAATCTGAACAATTAAAAAAGCTGCAGTCAGGATTGACTGTGAGTCTAGTAGCCATCAAATATACTCAGTGTATAACCTGATGGATCTGTACTGACTATGACCAGCAATGCTACAGTTGCATGTTTTTAGTCTATTAAATCTTTCCAAGCAATGAAAAAAATATCATTTATATAAATAACACCTTTTGTACAGTGGCAGCTTTGACACTGCCATCACCAAAGTGTTACACTGTTTTGTTAACACATCTAGTTAAGAAGGACTAATTAGCTGCTAATCAGCCCTGTGATGGATGCAACTGTTTACCCTCCAGGCAGTGTTTCTTGTCTTTGATTGAGGAGCCCTGCAGCCAAGCAGCAAACCACACAATTAACCAACCTAGGGACGTCAACTCATTAGCCACACAGTGAACCCTGCTAGTGAGCTTTTTGTCAGTTATCAACAGATTTTCTCTTCAAAAAGAATCCATTTCAGGAACAAAGACAAACCACTTTTTTTTTCTCAGCTTGAAACATTCTATGGGCAAGTAGCAGTGGTCAGGGTCCAAGGTGGAGACATTTGGTGGAGAGAATTTTTATTTTACAAGTTACAAACATGCATAGCAATTGCCTTCTTCTGGTTAAAACCATTGCAATTGATATATAGTAAAATCTGTTGCCAGCTGATATAGAGCCAGCTTTCATCAGCTTTCAGGGGAGGTAGTACAAGAGGGATTTCTGACATCTCAACCAGTCTGCAGCTAATTGAGGGCTGCTGCAGAACTATCAGCAGTGAGACGTGGAAGCTTATCGTGAAGTTGGAGCACATTTAACTGGCCTACTCTTAGATTTCATTAGCATCCATTTAAAATCATTCGCACTTTCACTGTTGAGATGCATTTTTCAAGAATAGTGTCAATTTCCTGCATCATCAATATTTTTTGTATTCTGATCAGAACTCTTCATATGTGTTCGCTTGAGCTTCACATTTCATCTTTGACCTTGGAAACAGTCCCCATTCAAGACACACTAACTTTTTTTTAGCTTTGAAACATGAACAAGATGTCTTAGCAGTGCTCAGAATAATGCAAAGAATTACATGACAACAATGAAAATGGGATGCGCTGAAGAAGTCTGAGAGCAACATCAAAGAACAAAAATGCGTCTGAATCTTGTTTTGCCAACAACTGTTTCCAAGGTCACAAGTGAGCTTTCAAGCTTGACTTTCAGAAATATTGGTAATGTTCTAATACAGCTTGCTTTTTGTCTTTAAAGTCAAATGATACAAAGTTATAAAACATCTCAATGATTAAATATTTTTACCACAGGATGGTGTGACGAACTATCCAAGACAAACCTCATCTCAAACGTGTTGCAATCATGATGTTTCAGCATGTTAAACCTTTTCTTAAAACTTTCTTCTTATTAAAGCATCTTTACTGAGGGAGGGTTCATCAACCCACTGCGATACAGAGCCCTGCACCTCAATGGCCATGGCCTGATCATGGCAAGAATGGGAGGACTCAATGATGCAGTGTTATACACACTTGTGTGTATCAGACATGGTGGGTTACTTTCTGAAATGTAAAAATGGCTGGTGCGTGCACCTCTCAGTGATAGCTTGATATTCATGATACATAAGCAGTCACATCATATTTCTCTTCTGAGCTTTTGAACTGTTCTCATGCGAGCAGTTTTGAGGCTAATTCAAACGCTGACATTACCTCGGTGCTCCGACAACTTTAACTGAAAGTCATGTCATTGCATTTACTGTATGATCACCTAAACAAAGCATTAACTGCTGAAACTAAGCCAGGTGTCAGCAGCCCGGTTTTGATTTTGGCAGGACTATAAGATACGTACTGGTGACCCTTATTGTTAGAAATGGGTTTTGGGTCCTGGCTACCACCTGCCAGCTGCAAATACCTGTGACGCAGTGACAGCCAATGACATTGAAAAAGTGCTCACCTCAGTAATGAGGGCTGATTGCATGGATACGGATTTGAATCCCTGTTGGAAAAAGCCAAGCACATATGATTAAAATTGCATAGCTATTTTTGAATCAGTGAAAATGAATATTACTTGAATTCAGGTCGGAATTTATTGCAGTGTAACAGAGGGTTTTTCCACCTCATTTGACCATGATTTTTCATCATTCAATAACTTGTAATTTAATAGGTCCGATGATGAATTTGAGAAGGTATCCTGGTGACTGTTACTGTAACTCTTTTGATCATGCAGAATTGAATCTGTTAAGACTCGGAACATGTCCACAACATTACAGAATAAAAGTGGAGTGTAACAATGTGTAGCTATCAATTAAAGAGGCAGAGACATATATCAAGTATTTTACGTCTTATTTTAATTTTCTCGAGAATAAAAACAACCCAGGGACATGGAAAACAATTTTAAACAATTGTGATCACACGTCATTTGTTAAAATTAAATGGGATATTAGAAGTTGAAGAGCTGCAATTTGTAAAATACTAATAAGCTGTGTGTGGGTGCACATTCATCTCAGTAAGGGTTAACACTATGAGCTCACTTGTCTTATCCTGCTGCCCAGTTTAAAACCACGATGCTAAATTCACACTACGATATAAATTTTTCTGTCTTCCAAATCCTGTGACCAACTTCGTCTGCTCAGGACTTGCATGCACGTATGCAACAGAACATGATAGGACAATGACATATTGCTATGCAGGACATCAGTTTGAATGCATCTCCATTCATGCTTCTTCAATCATTATGTGTTTTCTATGAACAAAATAAAATCAGTCAAACAGTACAGGAAAATGTGCTCAACATTCATTACTCAAATATTTAAAAATATGACAATACCACTATAGGGAATGATATTTTTTGTTGATTTAATATTTGGATAACAATTTAAGTTGATATGTAAAAAGGTTGCTGTTAATGTAGATAAAAGGGGTTATTTACATTATTTACAGGTGAACAGTTCCTTTTAAAAGGTTAAAATTAATTCCTTTCACTTAGAAATGTGTGGATGTTTTTAAGTTTAAAGGTCGCATATAGAACCTTGAATGCGGATGGCTATGGGGGTGGGTGGCTGATGTGAGTGGGCAGGTCAGTCGTCATGGAGTGGAGCCATACAGTTTTTAGACCTATATGTCTCTGCCCTTTCATTTTTTAACATGCTGAATTTTTTGTATCTTACTTAATTTTTTTGAGTAAACTGCCAACGAAAATGAAAGATTTGTGTGGAGTTTTTGTTTTTTATCAAGTGGAAGGCGAGTGAGGAGAGCGTCAAGCTCATGGCTTCATTGATCAGGAACCTACAACCACAAATAAGAAGACAGAAAAGTGGGAAGGAGGGTTGTCAAAGGCAATGCTGGTTGCCTGTTTCTTTTGTCCACTTCTGAAAGGAGGACAACTGGAACTTCCCCCAGGTCCTTTCTCCCTCCAGCGCATGTCTGGAACAGAAGAAAAAACTTGGCAGGGCAGTCAAAATGTTCTCCTGTCACCCTGGAGTCCTGGATGTTGGGTTCCAGTGTCAGAGGTTGGGGCTACAGGTGGAGATGCAGATGATGCTGCTGTAGGTGAGTGAAACAAGAACAAACAATCATGACTAATATAACTGGTAAAGTGCAGTCTGAAATAGATAATTATCTAAAGGATAAGGCCAACAGATCAGGAGAAGGCTCATAAATCTCATTTCATAAACTAAGTATGAAACTTGACTTAATTTAATTCACACAGAAATCAATATTATTTCTAAATAATTGAGATTACACTTATTTTCATTTTAGACAATAATTATTCTAAGTTGCAACAGCTACTTTAATGCCCCATTTCTTACACCAGTTGTATTCTGCTTTGGAAGAGCACCACTGTTCAATTCTACACAAGGGACACACCTACTTCCATGTTAATGAGAGGCAGCTTTTGAGTACAAAAAAACAAAAATACATTCAATTGCATGTATCACGGTGGTGCAGTGGTCAGCACTGCTGCTTCACAGCAAGAAGGTTCCGGGTTCAAGCCCTGGTTTGACATGGGGTCTTTCTGTGTGAGTCTCCATGTTCTCCCTGTTCCTGCTGGGTTCTCTCTGGTACTCCAGCTTCCTCCACAGTCCAAAGACATCAAGAGGGACCAGGTTAATCCAGACTCTAAATTGACCGTAGGTGTGGCTGGGAGAGCCAATGGTTGTCTGTCTGTATGTGTTGGCCCTGTGATGGACTGGTGACCTGTCCAGGGTGAACCCCGCCTCACGCCTGAAGGCTGCTGGGATAGGCTCCAGCCCCCCTGCGACCCTTAACAGGGTAAGTGGTGGAATATGGATGGATGGATGGAATATGGATGGATTAATCTGCTCGTATATGTATATACCAGTAGTTTACATAAATCAACCACTCCAGCAACCTAAGATAAATAGGTTCAGATTGCTGGAAAAAATAGTCCATTTATCATGTGTTTCTTAGGCTTTATTTAATACTCTAAACTACAGAGACCATAAGTTGCATGACATGAAATCAAGCAAAAGTCCGGGAAAGAGTTCATCAACACAAATGAAATCTACCTTAATTAATACTTGAGTCAGTCGATAAGGGAAGAAGGACTCATTACCTCAGTTCATTTCAATCTGAAAGCTGAAAAGCGGTGAAAGCATGTATTGCATCGGTAGTGTTAAAGGAACTACCATTAAGAATGAATAGGAAAGAAGGTTAACAGATTTAAGCTTAACTGTTCAAGGCCCACATGCGTAATCTGGCTCCCACTCACTCATCATGGGTTCAAAGTCAACACCCTAACATCTGTTTAGGTTCAGGTACAAAAACCCACTTGGTTAGGGTTTGGGTTGAAATTAGGATAAATTATTGTCAACACTGTAAATCCCAGATGTCTCCCTGAATTAATGGGACCGAGTACAGACTTGATTGACATGGGGAAAAGATAAAATGAATCATGATAGCATGCTAAAAGACTTAGGAAACGTCGTGCTGCACTTATATTATTGTGAGATCAGCCTGGTGGGGCAGGTGGAGTAGTTAATGTGTCTAGTATGTCATTTTTTTGGGTCACATACTGGCTGATGAATTGGAATGTTTCTACAAATCAATCCTACCTAGTTATCCTAACCAAGACTGTAAACTCTGATGTTTCATTGTGTCATCTTCTCACGGGCAGCTCTGCCTTAAGGTGTACCCCAAGAGTCTGTCTCAGATCCTCCTGTGTTTGTTAATGAGTATTTGATTATCACTTTTTCTCATTTTTTTTTACACCTTGCTGTTCTCTTTGCAACTTTGGACTGGCAGGCACTTCTTTGCATAAAAAAGCTTGTTGTTTGTTCTGTTCGATTGAAGACACTCACAGGCTTCTTCAGCTCTTGTGTAAGGGCTAAATAATACTGAATTACGCCAATGTAGGTGCTGAACTTTTACAAGACCAAATGACGTTTTGCTTTGACAAATACAAGTGTTTGCACACATGGGCATAATGAAGTCTTGTTATGATCGAAGCAGATGATTTGAACACATTTTTGGAAGGTAGCAGGCCCTCAAGGCCAATATGGGCAGAAAACAAGTGTCTTTGTGATGAGTGCTTGTCTTGTATTTGCAAGCATGTGGGCACGATATCTAGAAGTGTTTGGATCAGCAGTCATCTTGATACAATTTGGATGTAGTTCCACTGGCAGACTGACTCCGCTCTGTCACACAGTGACATTCAAATTAAATGAAATGTGAAATCAAACAGCGAAGCACCAGAACATAATCAAACAGGAGGAGTCAAAGTTTGAAGGAGAGCAAGTAAAGTTTTATAGACAGATGGAGTGGAGAGGCAGAGAGAGAAACGGCAGGGAGGAGTCAACGTAGAGAGAGCAAGCAGTTGGCGGACTTCAGAGTAAGAGAGAGAGACAGCAACGAGTTGGCAGAGCTCAGAGCAGGACCCTAGTGATTTATCCCACCGCCTCACATTAGTCAGATGGATGTTGCCGTGCACAGATTAAGATTAAGATACATTCATCAATGCAGCAGTGGACACAAATGCATTACAGCCAGGGAGTAAACAAGGCATTGGCCGCCGGGGAATCAATGTGCATAATTAAAAGGATAATATGGAACAGCCATCTGTCACTTTGCCATAGAGGTGTCCACTATAAATTGCAAATCTCTGGGCTGGATAGTAAGAATATAGGCCTACATTGGATTGGTATTTGCAACATAAATTCTTTGCTGAATGGTAAAGATGTGGTTTTGACCTAGTCAGCTCTTCTTTAGTCTGTTTTGATTGTTTTTGTTTACAATCCTGTCTTTTGCGTCCAGTGAGATGCTGCCCTAAATTAACCTGAGATTCACCAAGTCCCCGCAAGGGATTAATAAAGGATTCCTGATTCTGATTGCAAACTTCCACACTCCTTGTGAGTGTGTCCATGAAGAACAGTAGGTGTGCCTTAACAGAAGACCAAATGATAGTCACAGTTCTAGTCAACACATATGTGTGATTGGTTGGTTGCTCACGAAAAATTAATAACAATAAATTTCTTGAATTAATGAAACAAGTGAAATATCTAACTCTGAAGTGGATCATCTCTCCCAAACTCACACATTCATGCAGCTCCACAATGAATACAAAATTAAAGGTTTGTTGGTAATTCAGAAACAGCGTATGGGACCCAGTGAAAGATATATTACAGACATAATTGTATACTGTGTTGAAATAAATAAGTGAATGAACTTTTCAGCTTTTCTTTAAGCTGAACTGAATCCGAACATTTTGAATGTGAACTGTAGAATATGGATCACCAAAATGCAATCAGTCCCTGTCAGCAAACAAGATGAAGATTCATTCTGCACAAGAAGTAACTCCAGCCCCAAACGTCTTCTCTGCTGATATTTTATTGGTAGAATATATAAATTGTCGTACAGTTATAAATGTAAAACTGTTATTACTTTTGTTAAAGATGCTGATTGCCTTTTGTAGGTTGTATAATCCTTTTTCCCCCCCTTTTAAAGAGTCACTCTTGTTCCGTTTAGGAGTAACCAAAGTCGGACAATAGCCCTCAATATGTCAGCATTTGCTTGTGATGCTCTACTCAACTTGGACACACGCAAACAGAGAGTCACAGTCTTAGTGGTATGTGGCAACTGAATTCCTGAATACAGTTTCACTCCATTGTCACTGACAACACATTTTTATTTGATGTTTTTTTGTTTCTAATTGCTTGTCATCCTCTGATGGCTGTAATATGAATCTAGACAGAAACTGAAAGGCTTTGGAGCAGCAGGTATCACAACTGTCATTCCAGTGTAACGTATTTGAAAAGAATTGTAAATAAATGACTTCCATTTTAGGGCAATGCGCATGAGGTATTATCAGTGCACTATTCCTGCATAATCAGATCAGAGAAACAGTGCATCTCAAACAATGAGAAAAGACTAGTGAAAGTGAGAAGAGAGGGAAGGTGGAGATGAAGCACTCGCCAGGCTGAATGTGAACTCTCTGCCCACTCTGCTGAACTCTGCTCACACAAAGTGAGCTCTACCCACTAGGCGAAGTGTAATTTAAAAGGATGGCAGTGACCTTTCCTCTCTTCTCTGTGGCTTGAAACTGCTTGATGCATCCATTTTAAAACCACTTTCTCTGTCTGATTCTTTCCCTCTCACACATTTTTCCCTCTCCTCTGAACTACTTTTTTCACTCTTGAGTTTGATTCTGCTCTCACACTGTCCTCTGCCATGTAACATTATCCGTGCAGCCTGTTGAATGGTGCTGTGTCTCATTTATGTGAGCAGCTGTATTGGTACTCAACAAGACAAGTACCTTGTTAGAATAATGTCTTGTTCTTTAATTTTAAGTGTGTTGATCTAATGTCAATTGAATTTATGCAATAAATGTATTTATCCATATCCATCAGCTGAGAAGAGACACTAGATTTATTACGGTACAACTAATACAACTCTGTCAAGTCTGAATGCAGTTTTTAATTCTTAATTATTATTTTTTTAATCGTTTTAGAGGCTGAAATTTCTGAGAGGTAATGACATGAGTCGAATAGCAGGTGTCATTCATGCCAAACCAGGGAATCAACAATTTTAATGAATTAATCTCTAGCAAAACACTCAGGAAGTGACAGAATATTAACAAAACATTGCAGGGTCTGTTGTTTGAGGGCGAGGGGCCATGGGTTGTGGGATGTCACAAAAACCTTTCTGGCAATCTTTGGCTTTGTCAAGGGTTTTGACTTTAATGTCTGATCCAAAAAGGTATGGTCCTGAAATAGTTGAGGCGCCGGTTGTGTAAAGGTGGAACTTTCTGTGCAGCTGCCGTCCTGTTTCCATCTCAGGTCACAGTTTATTCATCTCAAACTCCAGCTCTCAGCATAACTTCCATGTGGTTGCTCACAAACACTTGCCAGGGGTGTAACCTCTCCTCCTCCCTCCAGGGGCTCTACATAGCCAAGCATTCATCCGTGAATCTCCAGGATGTCATTGACAATGATGGTTCCTGTTCTGAACACCAGCGTGGTTTGGATGTACTACATAGCTAGCTTCAGATCAATGACCTTGTGCACTTGCAGGGACAGGATAACTGTGTGTGACTGGTCAAGCTCCTCCACCAGGGGAAGAGTGTGTACATGTTGGCTGATGTGCAGTGACATAGGATGTAAAGATTCACACTTTCTAATTAGATCAGTTTGATATAAATTGATTCTCATTTGTAGATGAGTACATGGACAAGGGACATGCTGGCCACTGGGAGTGTGTGACAATTCCCAAACGGCCTGTCCAGGCCAACCAGGCCACGAAAAAAAAAAAAAAATTAATAGGCTAATAGGCCTATATCATTTCCAATACGCACAATTATCTTTTATCAAGGCAGCATAGCAGCCTACATAATACTGTCACAAAGCGAGCAACATGCACAGCATGCTGGGTCAGCCTGCCAAACACAACATGACACGGGCAGGCTGAGTGAGGCAACTGTCTGCACGTGTTCAAAGTACTGTGGGGTGTCGGTGTCACGCTGGCTGCAGCAGTGCACGCACTGCCTGCCTGGTCCTGTCTGACCTGAAAATGACCTAATTTTGCTGAAATCTGATTGGCTATTTGGCTTAATTGGTTTCATTTCTCTTTCATCCCAATCACTCTCAGTCAGCCTTTTCTTTTTGTGTGGCATGAACGTGATGGATAGTGAGGACAAAAATGTCAAAACAAAAGAAGACAGGTGAGAAAGAAATGGGTGGTGCAGAAATGATAAGATCCAAATAAAAATAAAACTGCTGCAGGAGGATGCTGCCAAATGGGCTAAATTAACAGACCTCATCCAAAGTGGAAGAGCTGGTGGGAGTAAGGATGCTGAAGCTGCAGGTGCAGGACCCAGCACAGCAGACACAGCGACAGGTGGGCACAGTGGAAGCTTAAAGCAGGTTAAAAATGGCTAAAAACCTAGCAGGCAATGCATGCATTTATTATGCAATAATCTGGTAGCAAAGTAAGGTTAAGTACTATAGCAGTAGTTAGCAATACAGTGTGGATGTCACCTAGGCTAGGTCTTGTTTTGATTCAGTACAGTATGCTAATACTTATTGTTAAGGCAGGGGTTATTAACATGACCCATTGACAGCGATTTGTGCCTAAAATGACCTAAAATGCGTTCGCAGAGAGGGCATCTGCAGCTCTACTTCCCAGGCTGAATTAGGGGCCCAGACATGGGACCCTGACATGGACCCCAATATTCCAATAATCATCTGATTAATAGACTGTTCCAAAAATTAAAAAGTCCAATGCAACCACTTCAATCATAAGAGAGTGGTCAAGTCTTGCTTGATTTGAATAAATTCTCATTTGGTTGGTGGTACGGAGTAATGATTTGATAATCTAATCCACAGGAGAAAAAAAATGGCAATTTAAACACTTATACTGGTCTTTTTCTCTGTAAGGAGTAAATATATTCCTTTTGAACGTAGTTCAAGGGACATGAAAAGTTTTCAGGGAAATCAGATGGAGAAGAGAAGTCTCAAGAATGAAAATGGCAGGAACAAAACAAAACGGGTCCATGGCTGACATAATATTTCATTGAATGCCCCAATGGTCATAAGGCTTGAAAAAACAAGTTGTTCAAACAAAATCAACAGAGCCAGAATCCAGGAAACAATCATCCAAATCCAGTGAAAAGTCAAGGCATCCTACTTGGAAGCAAAAGTGTTTGTGACTCAGCCAGTTTTCAGGTTTATGCTCTTATGGATGACCATTGGTGAGCAGCGGCTCCTGAGGATCGCACCGGTACTGACAGCCTCAAATTCAACCTTTTTTATGTATTTATTTTGATGCCTCACTCTCATCTGAGCCATTCATCACATGTTCCATCCATCCATCCTGTTTATATAATATACTGTACTTTAAATTTTAAATTGGGCCATGATGCATAATGAACATTGTTTATGTTCTGCTGATACAACAATATTTATGAACGGCTTTAATCAAAAACACTGGCTTCAGGTTATACATGTAACTGGACGGGCAGGTGTTACTACCCTTAACTACACAGTACTAACAAATATACAATTCTATAATGAGACTAAACACTGAGTACACTGTCATTAGTTTTGCTGATCCTAGTCAGTATTTGAGCATCAGGCCTGATGATGGTTCTAGATGAAGAAGTCAGAGAATCACCAGCCAGGCACTGGGGGCCTCAACTGTGTGTGCCTGTGAGTTAAACAGTCAGTTCTGCAAAACGGGCATTCTCCCCGATACGCGCACTTATAGATGCTGTAATAACAAAACAACTCCTCACTTGTCATACATCAGATTGAGGAAGAATAAAATCTATTGATTAACTGTAGTCACTGAGAAATTTCCACAACAGAAACAAACAGGAGGATATCTGATTTCTAATAAAATCCATCAAACCTTGGGATGTGTGTGTGAAATATCCGCCCCATAAAGGGATCTTTGTGGAAAATTAATTTCTCTGCAGCAGTTATGGATTACTGATGAAAATTACACAGGGTGAAATGAAGTTCATTATGGTGTTTTTTGGCTCAGCGCATGGATATAGAGAGTGGATTGGCCATTGACGAGAATGGGCTATGTTGATACGCTCAGTGGAACATAGATTTCCTACAGCAGACGTTCATTTGTTGTTATCCAGCAGAGATCTGTAATGAATGAGCAGAGGACTGGGGAAAATGGTTCACCAATGTAATTTGTCTCTCAAAGTGGTTGGGGGTCAGCATGAATTTGTATCTGTCATTCTCTCTCTCTTAGCTCTCCTAGCTTCTCCCCTTTTCTTTGCTTTTGCTCTCCATTCCATCTCATTTCATGACTTTTAGCTGCAATTGCAGAGTAAGCTCCAAAGACATCTGTCTGCATGTACTTCGGTTCAGACAGAAATGTCTGTAGAAATCGTGGATGCATTACTGTACAGTTTCGTAAGAATCATTTATAGGTTCCTGAGGAGATCCCTCTTGGCCTTGCCTGGAAAGTAGAATGTAAGAGCATCGGGTTAACCTCTCAGAAATATGGAATGCCATTGTGTTGCCCGCAAAGAGGTAATATCTGTGTTTTAAATGAAAGAAATACTGTTAACCTGCTACATGTTGGAGGAAACGTGGGTTGAGCAATGAGTTATATAGATTTTAAGAGGCAGCCAGACAATGAATGGTATTTATTTCAGAAGTATTTTTATACATATTTTGAAGTATCACATGAAATAATGTTAAAAATGGGAACACTTACCACTCACTTGATGGTGTTTGCCTTTTATGAGTGAACACACTAAAAATGAAACAGATACCTTGTTTTTCTTTCAAATAAGCAAATTCTCATCTTCAAGGTTATTCAAAAACTTTGACTTCGTCTTTGTTCAGCAACACCATGTCAAATACTAACTGGTACTTCAGAACAAGTACAACATGAACAACTGAGGGTTTTTCCATTGTTTTGTTTTGGGGTTTTTTTGGCTGATAGGTGTCTCTTCTTCTTCTTCTCTGTTTATTACAACCATTTGGAACATTGCCTATACAGCCATCTTCTGAAGGAGATACAGAATCTATTTTATTTGCTTCAAACTAGTTGATCCAAGCACACCTGATGCACATTTCCTTTTTTGAGACATTTCCACCACGAGTTTGAAATTCACTTGACAATTAAATGGAAACACATCTACTGTGTTGTTTGTAGGAATGATCTTTCACCTCCCACACACACCAAGAACATGGAAGTCAGACTCTAGATTCTCTGTACAGGAAGAATGAGTGTGAATGGCTTGTCCATATGAGAGCCTGTGGTGGAATGGCTTCCGGTCCAGGGAGTACCTCACCAGCTGGGATTGCTAGGATAGGTTCCAGCCCCCTCCTTTTAAACTGGTGGATTGTGGTTCCACTTGACCAGAACATATAATGTTAACAGACGGTTCCGTATTTGGATTTCTAGGAATGCAGTTGGTTCCACTCTGGTTGCTCTGAGTGGAATATTTCACATGCTGTACTGCAGTTGTCATTCAGTTTCAATGACTTCCAGCCAAAGTATGCAAACATGGTAACTGAAACTACAAGTTATCCTGATCTGGTTGGACATTTTTGCTGTCTTCCTGAGAAAGTGAATCCCTGAGGCAAAAATCAGCTACAAGAAGTCTGCATTTGAAGAAGGTTTTTTTTTTTATTAATATTTTCAGTTCAATCTAGAAATTCAGATGTTTTTTATTGTAAATCTATTGATAAGATTTTTGTGTATAAACAATAATTTTTGTTTGTTTAGATAAAGCCAACTCATTTTAGTTAAAGAGCTCAAGTAAGAGTGCTAATTGCAAATCGTTTGGATGTGCATGCCACCACTGTTATAACCTCGACAAGTTTACTGCTGAGCCAAATCACAGGAGGGAGGGCAACACACTGAATATTCATGATGTGCTTTCCAAACTGTTGGCTGTTTTTCTTGTTTTTCTTGTTTATTTAATTGGGGCGGATTAAGTCATCTTGTCCCAGGCCCAGACATCATGCACCACGGCCCTGTCAATACACCCACACATCTCCTTATTCCTCTCTTTTCATCATATCTTTTCCTTGTCTCTCTTGTGTCTTTACCTCCTTTTTTAATTTTCTTCCTCCTGAACCTTGGGGGCCATATTCTTCCCTTTCCATCGCCTACTTCTCTCTCCTGTTATCAGCTCCCTCATGTCTCCATCACTTTCTTAGTTTTACTCTTCTTTTGCTCTCAGTGTTGTGTGTCTAATGTCACACATACAGTATGCATGTATGCACACTTAGACACACTTCCTCCAAGCAATGTCAAGTCACCCTTGATTAGGTTTGTGACTGGATGTAACCATACAAGTATGTGCCAGGGCTTTAAATATACACAATCCACCCTCTTGGCCCTCCTGGCATTATGTTACCTAAACACAAAATTACGCCTTTCTGTCCACACAAACACACTCAAAGGCATTGAGTGCAAAAGCAGTGTGTGTGTGTGTGTGTGTGTGTGTGTGCACGCATGCATGTGTATACTCTCGCTCATTCCCACAGGACATGTCTCTCCGGAATGAACTAAATCTAATGACCAGGCAACATATCCCTTATGGTTTTAACGCTGCATAATATGGTGGTTAGCACCTCATTGCTGCAGGTCAGTGAAAGAGGAAGAATAAAAGAGTGAGATGTGGGAAAGGAGAGAGGAGCTGACAGAGAGACATTCACATTCTTATTCTTTAAGGGATACAGCACCCACAGGGGAACATGGGTGACATTTCAGCCGGCATGAAGAGGAATGTGGCACCCAGATTCACAGGGTCAGCAATGGGATGTAATAGAATATGATTGGATGTGATGGAGGAAAATGGCAGTAATAGCAGTGGTGGAACTGTGGAGGAGGTGCCATACCCTCACGTAAAATAGAGTAGGAGACATGATTAAAATACAGCCCAGTGGACAGTGTGAATCAAATCAGAGTGCTGATAGACTTTTGGTGAATTGTAATTCTGTTTAACCTGACTGGATAAATACTGAACAGCAACATGTGTGCATTATGCCTTCCAACAGAGATGATGGATGTTCGGTTGCAGTGCTGGAATCCCTTCAACACATCACTTATCACATTTGCATCAGTGCATCACTCCGTACTGCAGTATAAGATGCTCAGAGCAATTACAAAAAACACCTTTCTCCCGCTTTAACTTGAGTACCGAGTTAAACTCAGCACATAAAGGGGGAGCTGTAGCTCCAGAGGGAGCTGTGTGAAATCTGATCAACTGCCTCAAGTGAAGTCTTTTGAGTTGGTGTTTGTGGGAGCTGAAATCTACAGTTTTGAAAGAAAAGAGAATCAGAGTGTGAATTTAGAAGTAAGCAAGGGTACTAGTGTCAAAATAATTTGATACGGTACCTGCCAGAAAAATACATCAGTCTTGCTACTGAAATGTTTCCATGGCAACATGGTTGAAGCTCGTTAGGATATTTGTACCGGGCTGCGAGGCACTGTCACCTGTTCAGAATGAGTGGACTAGACAAAACACTTCAGGTTTGCTGGCTTTCCATAATTATTTTCATTATGGCAATAAACAAAATGAAAACTTTGATTGGCTGAAAGAGTGCCATGGGGTGATGTATTTTTGTAGTCCAACCAGGAAGTTTCTCCAATCAAACCAACCAAAAGCCATTTGGATTTTTACAGTTTTTCTGCTATAAAAAAGTCACCCCCCCAAGTCCAACTTGTTTTTCCTTCTTGCTCCTAAAGTTGGGAGCGTGAGCTTCAAGGTGTCAAGTGCTAATTGTGCTGGTGGTGCGGATCTGTTTCATGTTGAATGCTTTAATTTATTTATCAGCTAGCAGGTTATGGTGGAATTTTATTTGTACAGAGTTGGGTACAAATGAGTAAATTAATAATCAATAATACAGTCATCATTAACTCATTCAACTCTAATGAATTTTCATTCATTGCAGTCGTACCGCATTCTGTAAAGATTTAAACCTGCAAAGTTCAATTTACTGTTTACTTTTTCTGCAGTGGTGTTTCAGTGTAGTATATATCTGAGAACATTACTGTCTTTGCTATGGCTATACTATAAATAAATGTATATGTCTTATCACCGTGATGAGGCACTTTGAAATCGGTGACATCACAATAGATTACATGTTTTTAAAACTATTTAAAGTCGCATGAATATCAAATTTACAGTACAACCTGTACATTGTAGAAATAAGCTAAGAAAATGTCATTTTGAGAGGGGCAGCATGGTGGTGCAGTGGTCAGCACTGTCATCTCATAGCCCAGGTCCAGCACAGGATCTTTCTGGGTGAGTCTCCATGTTCTCCCTGTTCCTGCTGGGTTCTCTCTGGTACTCCAGCTTCCTCCACAGTCCAAAGACATCAAGAGGGACCAGGTTAATCCAGACTCTAAATTGACTGTAGGTGTGACTGGGAGAGCCAATGGTTGTCTGTCTCTGTGTGTTGGCCCTACCATGGACTGGTGACCTGTCCAGGGTGAACCCTGCCTCTCACCTGAGGGCTGCTGGGATAGGCTCCACCCCCCCATGACCCTGAAACAGGATAAGTGGTAGAAAATGGATGGATGGATGGATGTCACTGAGCATCTAAATTCCAATATGCACAAATCTGTCAAGGTTGCACTATGAGAAAAGAAAAAAATGGTATCAAACATTCAGATTTCGTAAGAATATGTAAGAATGTAGATTAAATTGCTGACAGTAATCTGTGGTTCCAAGCACACATAACACGAGTGCCTTATACTCATACTTAATGACCAGGTGGTAATGCTTCATCGCCCCAAGGGACCTTTTTTTTTCCCCTAAAATGATTAAAGGATCCTCAAGGCCTTCTGTGGTTAAGCTTCAGTTAAGTTAATTAGGAGCTCCTGGTTAGGTAATCTGGTGCAAAAGCATTGCATCAGTCACTTAATATTTCCAACTATCCATCTTGGCCTCCTCTCTCTCCTGCAGCAGTATAACAATCATGCTACTTCGGCCTTTGTTCTTGATTGAGAATTGAGCATCTCCATCTATGCACTCCAAACCCACAATCAAAAGCCTTCTTTGATCTGAGAGGCGCTATCAGCAGCAATCAGAAAGACAGCCTTAATTGACTTCGCTGTGATAAAATCATTGTCGTGTGTCATCATTATGTAAGGTCTGGTTAGATGGCACAAATATACTGGGTCAGGTTGAGGTAGTCAAAACCAGTCGTTACTTTTAAAGGTTATGGAACCTTTGTCACCATGGTTACAAAATGAACCATGTGGGAGTTGTGGATGACCATCATAGATGAGTTTTACAACAAGGTTGTATGTAGATTTTGTTTTTCTCTATGGGCACTGGATTTTATTTGTTGTACTGCAGCCCTTGAAACATCTCTCACATTCGATACAATGCTTATTGAGCACACAGCACCAAGTCACAGTAGACTGATGGTGTGTCCCAAGTCGCATACTTCCATACTACATACTTAAAATTTTGAGTATACTCAACTCAAAATGGAAAAAATGTATGGATAGTATGCGAAAATTTAGTAAGCAAAAGTACCCAGATGAAGTAGTCAAATCAGTCAAGAATTTGAGTATGCGACTTTGGACACTTGCTGCTCTAGTGTTGTCAAAAATATCGATTTATCGATTAAATGTTGATTTTGAAAAGTAAAACCGGTACTAAATGACTTTTCAATAGTATCGATACTCTACCTGCCTCCTTGGTTTACACATGCGCTGCAGCCGGCAACACACACACACACATACAAACAGACAGAGCGCTGCCCTGGGGAGCGAGCCATCGTGCAGCAGCCCCTCCCCTCCTGCCTCGCTCACACAAACACCGCTGGCTGTATTTATTTATTTATCTATTTATTAGTGTCGTCGCTCTACATGTGTAAGCAGCCATGAGATGGCATCTGCAGGACCTTCACAACCAGTTTAAATAAGCAAAACAGCAGAAGTACTGTTTGGAGATTCTTTGGATTTGAGTCAGATGAACAAGGAAAGCCAAAGGAAAGCAGCAAGCCAATTTGCAAGAGATGCAACAGAAACTGTGCCGACAAAAGGAGCGAACACGACGAATATACCAAAGCACCTCCAAGACAGACACCCGGACCTGTATAGATTTAGAGGTATAGAGGTTGATAACAGTATAACTTGAAGTATGTGTTGCCAAGAGTTATCACATCCATCGGTGTTTACTTTGATGTGTTGTCTTGATAGCGAGCGCTAGCTAAAGCTAATCGACGGTAGGTTACATATTGAAACTTATTTTCATACTCTTAACGTGTAAAGAACAACTTGTAAAAGTTCTCTACCTCAAGAATAAGGTTCTTTTTTTTCTTTAAATAAAAAAACATTTTTTGCACTAAATTCTGAGTGGTTGCTTAGTTTCGAAAATCGAATTGAATATCAATATTTTTCAAAATATCGTATCGAAGTGTGAAATCTAGTATCGTGACAACACTATGCTGCACTCATGTCATGAATAAACATGGTTGCGGACAGCTGTGGTGAGAGTCGGTCGACACTGACTTGTGTAGAGTCATTTCTACATTAAATAACCGGGACAAGTTTGAAATTCTTTGTGGACACGGTTTTGAAAAAATAAAATGACTCGTCACCAAAATATTTTGCTAAATAGACCACACAAATAAAGGATACAGACCGCTGACCTTCAGCCAATAGAAAGAGGACATTGCGTTGTCTGCGCAGATTGTGGCGTAACCAAGTGCGATGACTGTTCCTTTTGCTGTTTTACTGCTCCAAAAATCAACAAACAAGCTCAGGCAAAAGGTGGCGGTTATTAGCTGATGCTGATGCGGTGCTAGCCGGTCACAAATTGGCGTAGAAGAAGAAGAGATCGCGTCATCATTTCCAGTGAGTGCACCACACGGCAGAATGCGATGTGGGACAGCATTGCACCCTCGAAACTTCCACACTGTGCGTCTGAGTACATCGTATGCTTAGTATACTCAGTTTGAACATTTTAAGAATGCAGTATGGAAGTATGTGATTTGGAACACACCATGAGTCTGTGTCAGTGTCAACTGCACACCACAGACTTGCACTGGCCGAACTGGCGACTGTTGTCACCACTCTGCTAACTTGAATGTTGATTGATTGGGCAACTATTCTCAAACTTTCAAATGGATGAGATTCTGACAGTTCAACAAGTCATTTAGCAGGACTGAGTGATGCTCAAAACAATTATTTATCCAAACTTTACCAGCAACACTAACACCAGAGTGTGTTTACAGCGGGGCCTAGGAGACAGTGTTCTGTAGTGGCTGATTGTTGTCTTTGTTACATGACTTAGAAATGGGTCAATATTGCTTAATCCTGCATACCAGCCAGTTCAATCATCAAACTATAAAATGAACAATTGGGGACCAATTATGCTGTTCCTTAATCTCTTTACTTTGAGTAACACACTGCAGGGAAACACCGGAATCTGAATGAATTCAAAGCCTCGCCCCCTGTTTACTCTTCTTCCTAAGCAATTAGCAGACTCTCAGCTGACGACACAAGATGGGAAGAAATTCCATCAATTGCATTTCTTTCAAATCCCCACAATCTACATGTGACAAGGTTAAAAGGTAAATGGTTAAAATATGGATTAAGTGAAGTTAACGCTGACAATTCCACCTAAAGCTTGAAGGACGACTGTTAAAAAAAGTTGCATAGGTTCTAGGCTAAAATCAGGGGTGAGCAGGTTTAAAAACCACAAACCACGAAGTGTTTATCAGGACAAGTGCATTTTTAACCCTTAGTCCCTTGTGGTTGTCCAGTAAACCTTCATAATGGCGTTGTCCCCTGGAATGACACAAGGTTGCAGACTGGATACCCTGAGATGGATTGAGACAGACTGTGGTCACTCCACTGTTCAGGACCACACATAAGAAGCACTCAGTCTAACACAAATGGCCAACCAATCCGGAAGCAATGGCAGAACCCTCGCAGCCAACAATCCCACAGACCACATCAGACCCAGAAGTTGCAAAGGTTGGCCTGGATGAGGCCCAAACATGACTGCTATCTGGATTCTGGTCCAAGGTCATGCCTACTTCTGGTCTACTATCCAGAAACAGATCATTTTTGGGTTGAATAGAAACTGATACAGATAATGACATCTTATTCACCCCTGCATTATATGTAGTTAACATGCCAGAATTTCATATTAAATGAAAAGTTCCAAATAATGAAAACAGGTAAGTGTGGACAGTAATCCATGGGAGTAAAAAGTTCAGGCTTCAGCCTGATTTGAATACTCTTCTTTTTTTCTACTGGAATCGAGCTGTCGTCAGCTCCTCACAGATATCTTTATTCAATCATCTCCAGGCTCAGCAGGACCATGAAGTAGATAAATGCTAGATTGGGTAAGCAGGAGGGACGCTCTCATCAATATTCATGAACAAAGTGCTACTTGATTAGCCGGTGAATGCATTAACCTTCGCCCTAACCCAAACAGGTACAGGGTTCCTGTGGTCATTGAAAATCTAGGATAGCTGCTTCATATCACAATTGTATCGTCAGGCCTGGAAAATCTATGAATTTAGGTCGTGGAAAATTTTCAAAGTTAAATGAACACATACCATATTGGTTGCAACGCTTAATCTAAAGTCTTAAACTTTTCATCTTAAACTATGTCCTAACTCACATGTATTGTGAAGAAGGTGCATATATGAAAATTGATGAAATTGATCCCACCAAGTCTTGCGGATTAATCCATGGGCTTCAGAATGAGATCGCGTGTCACAGAAGACAAAAATAATGCAAAGCATGACAAAGTTAACAAACTAATTTTCAACGTGACACAACCATTCAACTTTTGTGAATACCTTACAATGAAACAAATATGTCACAAGATAGGTTCATATTAACATGTACACAGATTTTTTTTCCACAAGGAACGGTGGAAAATATAAGAAGTCTGGTGACTGCCACTGTGCAAAAACAGAATGACCCAGATATTTGCTCATCATCGCCCAAACTCGATAGTCCACATCATTTACATGACCTCCTTTCGTACCCGTTTACTTTACCATATTGTTCCAGCCAAATGTATGTCTCGATAAGCTTTTTGTTCATGCTTGGCCTACCTACTGCACACTGTCTGCTGAGGCTATCATGGGGAAATAATTAAAACACTGTGGCTAGAGACAACAAAAACTCTGTGAATGCAGCAGCATCTGGTGGGTACAACATCTGGAACTGTGTTGACAATTCTGCTTCCAGAAAATGTTCTCAAAACTCACAGCTGTTTCAATCACAAGGGCCTCTCAAAAACAGGAGTATTTGAACCAGTTTTCTGCTTCAAGAGATTGTCTCTTCTCTCCTCCATAGATTCAGCAAACATTTTGTGGAGGAATGGTTTGTGTTTTGGATCCAAATCAGAGTGACCAGATCTCAGCAAACCAAACATGGGTTGAACAGGGTGCTTGTGTGGGAGGAACTCTAATATGGTTTTGAAGATATTCAGCCTACCTGGTGGACAACCTTAAGGAAACCTTGCATCTGTCTTCTTCACTTCCAGCTAATCAAATCCAGAAGCCCCCTCCTCCAGATCTAAGGGTCTGATGATGTCTGGTCCCTCTGCCGGTGTTCTATTGCTTGTTGGCTTATGTCTTGACAGCCACAAGAGGCAGCACCATCCATCCAGACAACTGGCACCAGGCGAAGATCAAACCCGACCCCCTGTTGGGACCACTTGAACACATAATCCATAGACAAACGATTAGTTTCCATTTTTGAGTAGATGACAAAGCTGTATTTGCACATTTAATTATCACTTTGAATGCTTGGCTGGTTCTGGCCTTTAAATTTATCAGTGAATGTTTAATCCCATTTGAGTTTGGGTGGATGACCAGAGAGGGGCCTCATTTATGAAACTGTAAAAAAGGTAATTTACAGAAAAAACACGGCACATGTTTGTTATCCCAGATTATAGATTATAAGTGTGCACACGTCGTATGCCTGTTTACCATAACAAAATAACAAATATCAGTCTAGCTTTCTCTCTCTCTCTCTCTCTCTATATATATATATATATATACATATATATATATATATATATATATATATATATATATACATACATATATATACAGTATATATATGTTCATGCTCATCCAAATGGGAGAGAATTTCCATGTTGAGGGTTTACAAATCCCAGTTTGCGTGGAAGGCGGCATACTCCCAATTTTGTGCATTTCTAAATAAGACTTTGCTATCATGGTCGTGTCACCTCAACACTCCAAAAAGCACTTTTATTTGAAGTCCTTGCTGTTTATGTGTAATGACAATATTTTGTTGTTTCATTTTATTATGTCATCGTCTAATTAACTCTCAGTTCGTCCTCATTTGTAGTCTCTTTCTCTCTTTTATTGAATTTTTCTTTTGTGACTTTGCTATACAAATAGTTTATCATGAGTATTATTTCTAATAAATGACATATAATTAATACACTTCTTGATGATTAATTCCTCTCATTTTAGTTTCATTTAGAAAGACCCCCCTCCATGCCAATTCAGCAAGTATGAAGTATAATCCTCGCTTATTACTTTTAATAATATCGTTCTACTGTCTGCATTATAATTCCTTCCATCATTGGGCTGCAATTTTCCTCTTGGTGAATTACTCATTAAAGACTTTGTATTGGGGACTTGGAGTATGAAAGCATCCTGAGTAATTACAAAGACGAAAAGTATGACCCGCATTGCTCTTGGTTCACAAATACACCCAGACCACTGGAGAGAGTGAGAATAAATCCAAGGATAACAGACATTTATTCAGTAATTGATAAAATTCCTTTTGTGTTTTCCCTCAAGCACCCCTAGAACCCCTTAAAAGA
This sequence comes from Aulostomus chinensis, assembly GCF_037954235.1. NCBI lineage: Eukaryota > Metazoa > Chordata > Actinopteri > Syngnathiformes > Aulostomidae > Aulostomus > Aulostomus chinensis. Next base: position 2,933,828 of record NC_141332.1, on the reverse strand, counting down.
CCTGTGGAACTTATTTCTCTTCTCCAAGGACCACAAGAGGTTTCAGGTTGCTGATCGAGACAGCCGGAGGCTACTGAGGTTAGTGGGTGTGTGTGCTGTGGCATCTCTGAGGTGTGGAACAGAGGGCAATTCATCTCAATTAGAGATAGGGAAGCAGAGTCCATGCCCCTCTGTGAATTAAGCTTTTGACCGGGGCCTCCATTGTATGTGTGTGTGTATGTACTTGTGTGTAAATCAACTCCAATTCCTATTGCCGTTGGCCAGCTGCTGCAGCAGAGAATGGGAGGCTTGTGTTCAACTCCAACCCACTCCTGATTGTCTAAGCCAGGCTTTTTGTCTCCCCAACTCACCCTTAAACCCTCAGGCCTATTAACAGGTTTGACACCTGAGACTGGAAGCTAAGACGCACACACACACACACACACACACACACACACACACACACACACACACACACACACACGAGTTTCCACCTCCTCAGAAAACAACACATTGACTTAAATTCCTTTGAATTTCAAATTGTTCACATTAAAAGTTATTGGTCTCCATCACAAGGACTTGCTTGTAGTCCTGAAAGGAGATGCTTGTCTCTACAACTGTGGCTATGCAAAAAGATGAATGTCCACAGAACATCAGAGATACCTGGTAGACACACTTGGCTTATATGTCAACAAATCACCCCCTCTCTTTCTTTTTTGGTTTTCTCAAAAGCAATCTTTCAATAACAGAGCGCTGCCACAATAGTTCAAAGGGACAAGAGTCGGACGAAAAATCAAAAACAAAACATAGACTTGCATTTTGCTTTGACATCACTTACCAGTGAAAAGGTTGTGAGGACTCAGAAATAACGCAAGACTGAAGAGAGGAAAGGAGTTGAGCTTGTGTTCACCACTCTTTGATGATGTATTACAAACAGTTGCACGCAATAAACTTTGGTTTTGTTAACCTTGATACGACCACACAGATCTGCACAGTCAACCTCACACTTTTCGCCATACTCCACATACACCTCCCAACATTTGACGCAGAAATCCAACAGGATGTCATTTTTCTTGACATTTCTATGCACTTCCTGTCAAAATACACATGTTTGCCAACTGCGTAAACACAACCCTCAAGTGTACACACCTTTTAGCTGCACAACAACAATGACTTTCAAAATGTAGGCTCCCTTAAATGGTGCACAGAAGATTCCAAGAGATTTTTTTGGGGGGGGGAATGAGTCAAAAACATTTCAAAACTAAAGCAGCAAATAGTTTTGAATGATAGTACATAAACAGAACGGTAGTTCACAATAAGTTTTGTCTTTATTTTAATAATTTTGTTTAAGACCTTCAAATTCACGTTCATTCACGTTGCGCACGTGCAGCATAAACATCCAAGGTACCCGCTCCTGCTAATTTTAGCAACAAATGATGCACAACGGGGAAGTACGATGACTTAAATTGTCCCCAAATTGGATTCAGAAGGACTGACGAAGAGCTGAAGCCCCAGCATGCGGATGTGGTGAAGTTCTCAGTAGTGAATCCATGAAACTAGTGCACCTCAGACAAAACTGTTTAACCAAATACCCCAGACTGAAAGACAAAATGCTGGAATTCTTCCAGAAAAACCTGAGGCACTGAAGCAGTCCAGGTCCGCGATTCAGACGTGCTACATCAGTAGCTCAATAGCAGGTGATCTGTCAGAAGGGAATCATAGATCAAAATAATCGTGATGAAGGAAAAGATGAGCCTGCTGGTGTTCAGCATGAAATAACCCTGGAAGCGATTGTCATGAAGCCATAGCTCCCGGACGAGCTGAAACGCTCCCAACTCCTTTGTTGTACTGAGGACCAACGCATGCATCTTTTCTGCTCACCTACACAGAATAACCAGAGCTGATGCCTTCCTCTGATTGATACCGAGATACATTCTTACGTCTGTAATTATAAACTTTCTGGTGCACATCTTGGTCGCATAGCAATCATGCGCATGTTTCAGAAGTGTTGAGTCGTACTGCCTGAGCTGGACTCTGCGTCAAGAGCTAAGTGGAGGAGTCTGTAGGAGTGTGCCTGTATTGTATACTGAGTTTGTCCTGTGATTGAACGTAACACCAACAGAGATTCCAGCCATTTGCAGGGCCGCTGATTTCACATATTTGTCAATCAGATTGGATGAGAGCACTGATATTAAAGACCACCCCTAGTTACTTATTTTCATATATTTGTAAAACTATTCAGTGTTTCATCAGTAATCAATGCATATATATATATATATATATATATATATATATATATATATATATATATATATATATATATATATATATATATATATATATATATATACACACATTCATGGGCTGCACGGTGGTGCAGTGGTCAGCACTGTGGCCTCACAGCAAGAAGGTTCCGGGTCTGAGTCTTGGCTCCAGCACGGGATCTTTCTGTGTGGAGTCTCCATGTTCTCCCTGTTCCTGCTGGGTTCTCTCTGGTACTCCAGCTTCCTCCACAGTCCAAAGACATCAAGAGTGGACCAGGTTAATCCAGACTCTCTCTCTCTCTCTCTCTCTCTCTCTCTCTCTCTCTATATATATATATATATATATATATATATATATATATATATATCAGTAATTGAGAACAAGTGGAACTTTTCACTGTCACCATCAGAGTTCATCAGACCGACACACACAGGTAGAAACAAGTTCAGATTAGTAAACATATTCCAGCAAGTGTGTTTCCTTCTGATTTTCTGATGTGTGGCCCCTCACTGACTTCCATGTCAGTGTGGCCCTCTGAGAAAACATATTGTTCACCTCTGCTGTAGCTGAGTGGAGTGGCTACACTACTTTATTTTTAACTTCGGTCATAATGGTGGTACTGGGAATGCTTAATTATTTTTCTGAGGTGGTATTTGGTTCGCGGCGGCACGGTGGTGCAGTGGTCATCACTGTCACCTCACAGCAAGAAGGTTCCGGGTCTGAGTCCTGGCTCCATCACGGGATCTTTCTGTGTGAGTCTGCATGTTCTCCCTGTTCCTGTGTGGGTTCTCTCTGGTACTCCAGCTTCCTCCACAGTCCAAAGACATCAAGAGGGACCAGGTTAATCCAGACTCTAAATTGACCGTAGGCGTGGCTGGGAGAGCCAATGGTTGTCTGTCTCTATGTGTTGGCCCTGCCATGGACTGGTGACCTGTCCAGGGTGAACCCCGCCTCTCGCCTGAAGGATGCTGGGATAGGCTCCACCCCCCCACGACCCTTAACAGGAATAAGCAAAAGAAGCGGATGGATGGTATTTGGTTAAAAATTTGAGAAACACTGCACAAGATTACATTCACAAACCTAGAAGATTACTGTTACTGTTACATTATTTCAGTTTTCAGAAGTACTTGAGATCACACAATACATGACTTTTCACTTCAACTGAAGCACTTACTGTCATCCAAACTCTCCCAAGAAGCTTTTTCTTTATATATGTGCCATCATCTGCACGAAAAAAAGGTTGCTAAAAGAAGAAAAAAAATAATTTTGGCTTGGTGGTGGACAAGAGGAGCTTACAGACTGCAGAGGAAGTTGCAGGTGGGTAGATAATTTTTGTTGAGCAAATACAAGGTACCACAGATATGGTCTCTAACAGGCGAAAGGTATATAATCTACACTCTTGACATTCACAGTTGGGTTGGACATTTTATTTTTACTGCATTGATCTTTTTACTGAATTGAAGTTGTTATGAGGGTGCTACTACACGAGTCAGCTTGAAAAAGTGTTGGATGTGGTCTGACTCACATTGGGAGGAGTCTGTTCTCTTCACACGCTTGATGATTTGAGTTTATACCCCTCAATTAATCACACACTTGTGCACCTAATTGCCAAGCTGACTGGCTCAAACAGGTGCAGACTATTAAAGGTTTCTTTATTGTCATTGAACATTTCTGCACAATGAAATGTAATTAGACAGTCTGTCACACAGCAGCATAAATAGATAAATAAAAACAGAAAATAAATAACAGGACAGAAAAGAATAAAGGAAAGTGCAGTGAGTCCAGTGACGTTGCAGGTTTGTGAATTGAATGTCCATCACAAGTAATGTCGGCAGAGATTGTGTGTCTCCAGCTTTTGGAGCTTAATTGTTTTGGTGTTTCAGCACATAAAGGAAGAAGTATAGAGAGGAGGAGGTAAACCTGGCGGAGGTCAAGATTTTAATCAGATGAACAACATTATTTGGCCAAGTTCTCAACATGGGTTGACACTGAGAGAATCTTAGCAGATATTTTGTCACAGCAGTGGTTCAAGTTTTCTTTTGGTCTCCTTCACTCTTTTTGTTGTGTTGATGTCCATCCATCCATCCATTTTCTACCGCTAATCCTGTTAAGGGTCGCGGGGGGGCTGGAGCCTATCACAGCAGCTTTCAGGCGAGAGGCGGGGTTCACCCTGGACAGGTCACCAGTCCATCACAGGGCCAACACAGAGAGACAGACAACCATTGGCTCTCCCAGTCACGCCTACAGTCAATTTAGAGTATCAATCAGCCTAGCAAGTGGGCATGCTGGTGCAGTGGTTAGCACTGTCGCCTCACAGCAAGAAGGTTCCGGGTTCCAGTCCCGGCTGGAGCACGGGATCTTTCTGTGTGAGTCTCCATGTTCTCCCTGTTCCTGCGGGGTTCTCTCTGGTACTCCAGCTTCCTCCCACAGTCCAAAGACATCAAGAGGGGTTTAATCCAGACTCTAAATTGACTGTAGGGGTGACTGTGAGGGTGAATCGCCCGAAAGCTGCTGGGATAGGCTCCACCCCCCACGAACCTTAACAGGATAAGCAGAAGAAAATGGACGGATGGATGGATTTACAAAACAACACCATTGTCTTATTTGATTAGCTGACTGGCAACACGGCAGCGTGTTGAGAGCTTGTGGTTGCTGCAGCTGCTGTGATGTCATGTCAGTTCCTCATTGCAGCTGATCTGGGTTGTGTCTCTGGAGCAGGATTCGGAGGAATCTCTCGACATGAAGCGATTACACAACTCATAATTATATTTTCATTGGTTCAAAATAAGTTTATACAGCTAGAGAGAGCAGGTGGTCTTCCAAAGCTCCCGCCATGTTGCATCTACAGTAGCCCAGAATGGTCATATCGGCTCGTTCACTACATTTTCATCGTCATCTAATTTTAAGTTCTGACAGTTCACCTATTCTCAGCTGGAATTACACAGTTACATTTGTTGCAGAAATAATATGCATTGTTTTTATCAGGTCAGAAGTCAGGATTGGCAGCCAGGTCAGCATGACAACCACTGTGAGATCTTCCTGAACTCAAGACAGGAAACAAGCATTATTCCGGTACTGCTTGCTGTAAAATCCCATCATGGATAAACATTCCACTGTATGTATAAGAACAGCAGCTTGTAAATCTGTCATGATGTTTTTGGGTCGACCTGTGCTCCGACTTCAGAGGAAATCACAGCTCATGGCGGTGGAGGGATGGATGGATGGAATTACATGTGTTTGAGTGTGTGTATGCCATCATGATACAGTCTGAATGAAGAGTGTCATTTTGCACAACATCTGAGGTGTTCTGTTACTTGTGTGCATGTGGTAGTTGGGAATTGTGTGCAATGTTTTGAAAATACGAGGCCTCATAGTGGTGCAGTAATTAGCACTTTCACCCCAGAGCAACAAGGCTCTAGGTTTGCTGGGAGCTTTCTGTATGGAGTTTTTATGTTCTCCTTATGTGTGTGTTGTTTTTCTGTGGTTGCTTCAGTTTCCTTCACACCAAAAACATGCAAGGTAGGTTATGTTAGATGAACTGAAGACCCTCTGTCTCCTCTGGCAGCCCTGTGATGGACTGTGTTCAGGGTTCGTGCCATGTTGTTCACTCTGTGACAGCAAGGATGGGCTCCAGCCCTCCACGACCCTGAACAGGACAAGCTGTATGCTGGTTTGCAAAACTGGGCTTAATAAATTGTACAACCAGGAAGAGAGTAAGAGAAGACTATTTAATGATGACAGGAAGGGACTAAAAGGCATAACGGGATATTTCCTATGACTGATTACATAAAATAATGTTAAAATACTTACAAGTACGCGGGGGTAGGGAATGAGAGACGGTTGTTTTGGAAAATCTTGTTAACCTGAAGCATGGATTCAATTTCTAACTGGTTGAGTAGAGAACTACAGTTGTAGTTTTGTTGAGCAATCACGAACAATATATTTTTTTCCATCTGTTTCTGGGGGCTTGTTGGTTTACTGAGAGCCTTTTACTGATGTGTCAACTAGATCCCGGATATAAGCAGTGTCACATTTCAGCAGGAAAATTACAATGACACATAAATAGTTGTACCAAGTTCCTAATTTAGAAAATATGATTTTCTTTGTTGTTTTGTCTCTGTGCTGCTGTTCCTGAAGCCTTCCTCCAGTCTATGATCAAAACAAAAATTATTAAAACACAAACTTTTCTAAAAAGTGTCCTAAAAGACAGTGAAGGCACCTAACTATATTATACTTGGTTGTATTTTATCAGTTGGTCTTGAACTCTTCGTGCCCTTTGTAAATCAACACATGGCTGCACACAAACTATGAAACAGCTAGAAAAGAGAAGTGAAATGTTTGTGCTAATATGGAAAAGTGTGAGAAGGGTGAAAAATGTAAAAGTTATCAAATTTAGTCTCTCCACAGAAATTCCAGCTGGATTCCCATAGAAAAAGTGTTGCAGCAGAAAATAGAACACACCTGAGCTTCAGAGGGTTAATCAGTGACAAATCAATCAGATCTATTTGAGTATGAGCGACAAATGATCAAACCCAAAAATAAGACAAGACTGAAGCTTGTGGGGAATGAATATTTTATCATCTGCCATTATCAATGTTTTTTACGATGTGGAATGCTTTTGTCTCATTCCTAGAGCAGAACCCCTGTTTCTGTGATTCACTTGGGCTCTGTCTCTCACACAGGATAATGGAGGGGTAACAAAATGGCCTCTTTGCCTGAGTATCAGACTACTGGAATCAGCAGCTTCACTCAAAAACGGGCGGAATGAGAATCAGCCTTGAAAAGCCCCTCTCAGCCGCTCCCATAGCGCTCTCCCACCCACAAACATCTCTCTTTACCCTCACCCTCTCCTCTCGCTCCGTTCCACCGCAGCTTTCTCACTCAATCTCTGTCTCCCTGTAGCCTCTCTCCACCCACTCTCTCTTTCTCTCTCTCTGTCTGTCTTTTCATCTCTCGCTCTCTCTCACACACTCGTTGCCTCCCTCCATCTACTCTGTCCTCAAACTAATTGAGGCAGGTGGCTTCTTTTATTCCCGCACTCCAACCTCTCAGTGCTGCAGTTGCCAAGCATCTCCATTACACAGTGTGTGTGTGTGTGTGTGTGTGTGTGTGTGTGTGTGTGTGTACATTCATTTTATTTTGAGATTCTTGTTTTAAACTGAATCCATCCGTGCAGGAAGAAGTCTTCATGCATGTTGTTGTGTGTGTGTGTGTGTGTGTGTGTGTGTGTGTGTGTGTGTGTGTGTGTGTGTGTGTCTGTGCGTTTGTGTGCGTGTGCAGCATACCTTAGTGAGTCAATGAACATGAAAGTGAAATCCTAATGGCCCTTTTCTCTTCCAGCAGTGGCCTCTCAAAATGCCACTCTTTGGACCTCAACATGCAATTAATCAATTCAGCCTGGTAAGAGGATCTATTTATACCTCAACACACACACACACACACACACACACACATTCTTTCTCTCACACACATTCATGAGTCCAGTGGTATCTCCTACACATTTTTGGGACATGGCACCCTGCAGTAGGAGGGGGGTAGACAATGTAAACAAAGACACAGAGAGAGAAATATGTAACTACAATGGCTTCTGTCAATTAAAGAGGATTCATTGTTTGGCTGACAATGTTAACAGTCCCATAAATGGCTCCCATCAAACACTGATGCATCTCACCAACCAGTCAGCGGGAACAAAAGCCAGCTCACTGCACTTGGCACAGCTTCATTTAGTATTTGTGTCTTCTTCCTAAAGGTTCCGTCATTTGGGCAGCAATCAAATCTCCTTCGGCACTCCATTTTCTGGCAAACAAAGAGAGAACATTGTGCAATCATGATCCTCCTCACTGGGCAGCTATAAGCTTTTGCTGCATATATGGTTGGTGTAGAGATATTAGGGGACCTGCCAGAAAAGCATTTGTTAGACATGCATGAACAGCTGCTGAAGTACATAGAAGGTGGGGACCCTGACTGAGGTAGGGATATTTACAAACCGTGCTTCATTGTTTGATTGATTTATGTCATTGATTATGTTTTATTTTGTACATTTAATGGCCAGATTTACTTTTACATTCAGGGAACAGATGGCAGTTGAAAAAAAAAGAAGAAGTATTTAATATTTTGTTGGAAGTAAACCGAAGCCTGTCCGTAGTGCAACTAGGATGCTATGATGGACTTGACTGTGATGATTGTGGAAAAAATGTGCCCAAAATGTGTCTGATCTGCAGGCTGAAGGAATTGAAAACCCTGTAAAGACTGGTCTATGTCAAGTTTAGAAAGGCTTAAAATATGTAAATATATCAGTGTGTCAGTATAAGCAGGATATGTTTTTTTTTGTCATACTTCAATTTATAAAATAAGCTTTCTTTCACTGTGGCTTGGGGCAATATGTCTTTGGTGTCATGGGTATATGGGTGAGTTATCCCCACTCCTAATTGTCTGATTTACTGTAAAGTGCAGTGAAGGCTGAGCCCTATGACATCAGCACAAACACCCAGAAACTCACTTGGGTTCATTCAGAAGCTTTAATAAGAAAGCAATATTTCATGTCGAAGTCATGGGTGGGGGGGGGGGGGGGGGGTGGAGCCTATCCCAGCAGCCTTCAACCAAGAGGCATGGTTCACCCTGGACAGGTCACCAGTCCATCACAGGGCCAACACATAGAGACAGACAACCATTGGCTCTCCCAACCACGCCTACGGTCAATTTAGAGTCTGGATTAACCTGGTCCCCTCTTGATGTCTTTGGACTGTGGAGGAAGCTGGAGTACCAGAGAGAACCCAGCAGGAACAGGGAGAACATGGAGACTCACACAGAAAGACCCCGTCCGGAGCCGGGACTCGAACTCAGAACCTTCTTGCTGTGAGGAGACAGTGCTGACCACTGCACCACCGTGCTGTCATCTGTAAGTGTTTACCAAATGAAATACTTAATATGTTAAAAAGCCTATTCTTATTGTTGTGAGATCAGCCAACAGACACAAATACTGGTGCATTCGCATGCATGTGGAAATATTCTTTTTCTCCCTATAAGCAAATTTTAAAATATCAGAATAAATTAATAAATGTGTGATTTTAAATCTTAGCTGTATATTAAAGAGAATCTTTGGTGGTGAGTCAGAATCCTTGGAGCTCAAACCATAATGAGATGAGGAAAGCACAGTTCGATACACGGCAGGAAGCTTCCTTTAGACAATGAAAACATCAGTGCAGTGTAACACAGTCAGCCACCCGCTTCTAACTGTGTTGTCAGTCGGGCCTGAGCATCCTCAGTCTCCTGCAATTAACATGACATGTGACATAAATAACACAAACAGTAGTGATAACACAGAAAGCTTGTGTGAGTGTTCTTCTATTTTCTCATCAACCGCTCATCCAACTGACTTTAAACATGGTGGGTGTGTAGAGTGCAGTGAGATTACACATTTTTTTAGGGCAACCCAGAATTTAGCACCGTCATGTGTTCCCTTGACTTCAACTCAATCAATCTTTTATCACCACACTAGCTGAGTGTTGCCTCTCTCTTTAGCATGGCCAGTCCATCAGTTTTACTTACATAACGCTGAACTACTACAAAAGTTATCTCGTGACACTTTCCAAGTAGAGCAGGTCCAGCACCTCACTCCTTCAATGAATCTACACCCAACAATTCTCCATCAGCAAGCACATCCTGCAACAGTGGCAATGAAAACCTTCCTTTTAACAGGCAGGAATGTTGAGCAGATCCAGGATCAATGGCTCAATGCTTTGACTGTTGGGGGGAAAGAGAGCAGGAGAGCAGGACAGAGATGGATAGCGAACGAGAGAGAAAAGAAAAGAGGGATAGAGACAAAGAGAGAGGGAAGGCAGGGAAATATAATGACAGACGAGGATGTATCCACAATGAAAGGAGAAAAACGAGCAGAGGAAAGGACAGAGGGATTGGGGCACACAACAAACAGTAACAGCAGCAGTGGATAAATTTGTAAATAGCTACAGATAATGACATCTACTGGTTACTTAAGCAATCAGCTTCAGCAAAATAGAAGTGACAGAAAATAGAACATAAATACAGTGCTGATGTTAATGTTAGGCACAGTATTGAGAATACTAATATGAATACAAGTAATAGTGTAACTTAAACCAGCAGCAGCATCAGTCAGGATCTAGGAGGTGGGAAACTGGAAAAGCTCTGGAGAAGAGGTCAAGTTAGTACAAGAATGAGTTCAGAGAGGAGGAGAGACAAGCCCATTGTATCATGGGAGATCCCTAAGCAACCTAAACCTAAAGCAGCATATCCAGCCCTAGCTAAAAGCTTTATCAAAAAGGAAGGTCTAAGCATTCTCTTAAATGTAAAGTGGTTGTCTGCACCCCAGACCAGACCGGTAGACGGTTCCACAGGAGAGGACCCTGATAACCGAAGCTCTGGTATCTGTTCTACTTGTAGGAACCACATGTAGCCCTGCATCCTAGGAGCATAGGGTTCTGGCAGGGCAGTAGGGAACCATGAGCTCTGTCAGATATAAAGGTACCTGATTGTTGAGGGCTTTGTAGGTTAAAGAAGAATTTTGAATTCTATTCTGAATTTGACAGGTAGCCAATGCAGAGAAGCCAGTACAGGAGAGATATGATCTCTGCTTTTAGTTCTTGTCAATATATGGACAGCAGTGTTTTGGACCAGCTGGAGAGTCTTTAGGGACTTATTGGTGCAGCCTGATAGGAGGGAATTGCAGTAATCCAGCCTGGAAGTGAAGAAAAAAAGTGTGGACGAGTTCTTCTGCATCTTTTCGACACTGGATTTGTCTGATCTTAGCAATGTTACGTAAATGAAAGAAAGTTGTCCTAGAGATTTGCTAAATGTGGGAGTGAAAAAAAACAGGTCCTGATCAAAGAGAACTCCAACCTTTATCATTAAAAAAGTTCATGAATTCATTACTTCTCAGAGAAACAGGAGCATTTGGCTAAAGAAAGCTGTGGCTCTCTCTCAGTCTGGCTACAGTGCTGAAGAGAAACCTGGGGTTGTTCTTATTTCCCTCTAATAATGCTGAGTAATCGGCTGCTCTAGTTTTATTAAAGACTTCTTGTAAGTTTTAAGGTTATCTCTCAAAATGAAGATTGGAGGAGCACCATATTCTCTCCAGTTTTGAGTTGTCTGGTTTCAGACTTGTACCAAGGTGCTTTTTTCCTTTGTTTCCTGGTTTCTTTTTTTAACAGGGCAGTACAGTCCGGAGTTGTTCTTAGGATGCTTATTTTACGATTGATAAAATGCTCAATTTGGGAAGGGTTTACATCTGGGTTCACTGACATAATGGCCCTGAATTTAACGCCAGTTGGATCGCTTCCTTAAATCTAGCTACAACATTATCAGACAAACTTTTTGAAAATACAGTTTTCCTTTGCAGTGTGTAGTCAAGCAGTGCAAATTCAAAGGTCATTAATTGATGGTCTGATAAGAAGGGAGTTCTGCAGAAATACTAACCTTCAATTCCATATGGCAGGTTAAGGTGGAGGATGTGCGTATGACAGTGAGTGGGTTCATCAACATGAATATTGAAATCACCTACAATAATGAATTCATGCCTGGAAGATCTCCCGAGGGAGGGGTCCTTGAGAGGGTTAAACTCTGGGAGTTCAACCCCCTCAAGGACTTGGGTTCTGGACCTGGAGCTACTGTATGTGCCGAGGTGAGGCCAACTTTCTCCAGCCAGTAATGCTCAACCTCTTCCACCAGCTCCGGCTCCTCCCCCACCAGAGAGGTGACATTCCACATCCCAAAAGCCGGCTTCCATGTCTGGTGATCAGACAGCCAAGCCCACGCCTTGGTCTGCTACCAAAACCACACTGCACCAGACCCTTCCTGTTCCTCCTGCGGGTGATAGGTCCACAGGGGGACGAGTCCATGTAAGCTGTTCGGGCTGGGCCCGGCTGGACCCGATGGGATCAGGCCCAACCAGCAGGCGCTTGCCCATGGGCCCCTACCCCAGGGCAGGGCCCTGGTAACTCTCCGGGCTGGGTACACTGACTGACTCCATGATTTACTTCCCATGAAGAGTCTTTTCAACTGTTTTTTGTCTGGCCCTTCGCCTAAGGCCAGTCTGACTTGGGTGAGCCTACTGGGGGTAAAATGCCCCCGACAGCATAGCTCCTAGGGTCATTAGGAGCCTATCCCAGCAGCCCTCAGGTGAGAGGCAGGGTTCACCCTGTGGACGGGTCACCAGTCAATCACAGGGCCAACACATAGAGACAGACAACCATTCACACTCAGAGCCACACCTACAGTCAATTTAGAGTCTGGATTAACCCGGTCCCCTATTGATGTCTTTGGACTGTGGAGGAAGCTGGAGTACCAGAGAGAACCCACGCAGGCACAGGGAGAACATGGAGACTCACACAGAAAGATCCGGGGCTCAAACCTGGGACCTTCTTACTGTGAGGGGACAGTGCTGACCATTGCACCACCGTGCTGCCTGATGACAGAGATCTGATGTTTAATATTCCAAATTTAATTCTTATATTCTAGGCAAACAATGCTAGTGCTAATTTTCACGAGGTTCTTCCGATTGAGTCCAATTCTGATAGTATTTCAATAAATAAACTGATGTGGTCGGGGCCAGATACAGTCTCTATGGTTTGGGTAGGCAACTGCCCGAATGGAAGCACATGGAGGCGTGTAAGATGTAAGTTCCACCATACTTCTTGAGATGAGAGCAGCTCCATCCAATGTCGGGATGAATGCCATCTCTCCTAATCAGACCAGGTCTCACCAAAAAGATTTTCCAGTTATCTATGAAGCCCACCATCCTGACAGCCAGCTCTTGAATGATGACATGTTGTTGCCGGTCTGATTTAGCAGGGGTCCAGAGAGCACTGGAGTCAGACATCGTCTTTGCAGATGTACAAACTGACTCCATATATAAGACTGACTCTTAGAACATCCCACTGGCATAGTTTGATGTCATTACCACCAATGTGAATCACAATTTCACTGTGTTTACGTTTACAATTCATGGTTATGATGGCCTTTAATGCCAGTGACAACCGGTGTATTCTCTTTCAGCGTTTGTTTGCCACTGCCAAGACGCATAAAAATCTTCAAAATTCATGTGGTTTATTTGCTGACATATTTTATGGGATAGTACAAACCACATAAACAGGTAAGTTTGCTTGGGAACACAGTCATCCAATGAAAGATCTAATAGAGCTGTAACTATTATCTTGACCTCAACCATACATGTAAACCTGTGTGTCTTATGCTTCCAGATGTTTTTGGCAATGGAAAATTAATTCAAAGAGCCCACAGAACCAGTTTTGTAGTTTATAAGATATGTCGTTATTGCCAACAACCTTCCATCCATCCATTTTCTATAATGCTTATCCATTAAGGGTTGCGGGGGGGCTGGAGTCTATCCCAGGTGACATCCCAGGCAGCGGGGTTCACCCTGGACAGGTTGCCAGTAAGTTGCAAGGCCATCGAGAGCAATAGGGTGCTCAGTACCTTGCTCAAGGACACAGTGGGAAGTGAGGATCAAACCAACAACCCTTCGGTTGCTAGACAGCCACTCTACCTCCAAGCCACGTTGCCCCTTATTGCAGACACCTTCACCTTAAATGCTGAACATTTGTATGTGTTTGAAGCATACAAATGATGGACATATAGGTATATTTAAACAAATTCATATTTAAATTTGTCCTTTAGTAAAATTAATATAGACCCCCATCTGAGTCCATGTCAAATATGGTCCACCCTGTCAGACGCTTGCAGCTCTGTAATTAGTACTAGGTGTGTAAAAACTTGTCCATCTGACTGTTATTTCAGTGTGTGAAGTGATGCATTCACACAGTGTTGTAAATGTAGCTAAATTTGTGTTAAAGCACCTCTGGGGTGGTTGGGTGATTGAATCCGTCCTTGACAGTCCATAAAGTATGGGCAAAATTAAAAATGAGGAAGCAAATAATGTCCCTCATAATTAAGAATAATCTTTTTTGTTTATTTATTTATTTATTTTAATTCCACCAGAGGTCACATTTTATTGATTTATTTTTTTCTTTGTCTCACTCTCAAGCATGAATGTGACCAGCATCCTCTGCAGACAGCTGCAGGTGTTCTCATTGTTTTGTGACAGTAAAGCATTTGGGCAACAGAAGCAGCAAAAAATGGCCCCTGACGGGTTGACAGGTTCATTAAATCAACAAAAAAAAATGTTTAAAAAGTCAATATTCAGTTCATAAGAGAGGAAATGAATAAAGTTGTGACCGACAATCTTCTGTCAGGCAAAGTGACACTTCCAAGGTGTCACAGAGAATTTCATACAAACTAAAGTGATACAAATTCAGTGCTTATGGGCTCAATCAGTACGCTGTCATATTTTTTCCCCCTAAATCGATACAATTATCCACAAATGGGTTGCAAATGTAAACTGTAAATATAGATCCATGATCTGACAAACCTTTCGTGGCCGTGATGGCACACTTGAACAGGGTTTAAGATGACTCAATAACCTTGAAGACGGGCAAAGCTCAATAAGTTGGAACAAAAAAGTGACATCCCAGGTGAAACAATGTGAAGCCAGTTTGGAAGAAACTTTGAACTCCTGGTCAAACCTATTCAGAAACAATTCTATGATGAATCTCTTCTAACTGTCCTCGAGGGCGCCATGGCTCGGAGGTAGAGTGGCTGTCCCAAGGGTTGCTGGTTCGATCCTCACTTTCCCTGGTGCCCATGGTGAGTGTAGCCTCCCTTTCACCCAGTGTCAGCTGGGATAGGCTCCAGGTCACTTGAATTCAGGCTTTGTAAAGGGGTGTTAGGCCTCACAGGCCGAAAGCCTTTCTTCAGCTGGACTGATTGTCACATCTCTGAATTCATCTCTTGGTCTGGTTGAGTTGGCACAAGATGTGAATGTGTTAAAGACCGTGATCTTTCTTTTTCCTCTGGATATTTGAGGAATTTCAGCTCCTCCAAACTTTCAGCTACTGAAACGATTCCAACATCAAAATGTTCAGGTTTTCAAGAAAACCCAAGAAAGTTTTCATACTGTTTGTCAGAGCTCTGCCTGCTTCCTTTTTTTTTTGTTTTTTTACAATATTCAGGATTTCATTTCTACAAGGTACAATTCTATTTAAGAATTTTCAGCTCTTTTATCATTAGATTGCATAAAATCAGTCCCACGGTTCACAAAATTCATAGATAAATAATATTCATTAATGCAGAAAAATTTAGCTCATTTTTTCTGAATGCGACAGGACTTGTGGTTTTTGATTCCACATCCTCAGAATGCAGAGTGCACTCATCCAAAGCCCCATTAACGGTGATGTTTAACTGAGCTTCATTCTACCCCTTCTACTTTTTAAAGTACTGCGCTTCGAGCTCCCTTCTGCCTGTTCTACTTTTAAAAGTATTCATTCTGCTTGCTTACATCTTTCAGTGTATTTCAGCTGTTTGCAGCTTCGCACCATGATTTTTGTAGGATAGTTTGGTAATGTAGAGAGCGCTGCCAGTTGTATGAGTCATTCTTGTTTTTCCCTCCCTCAGAGTGTAGCTCATGTGAAAAAGGTATAACACACTTAAATATTCTAATCTGAATTTTGCACAGATTAGGACTGAGGAGCCATTTGTACCCACAGGGTGAGCACCAAACTGGAGTGTTTACACGAGTGTGTCATCCTGTTTGTTGCAACGACAGGTACAAAAAAAGCAAAGAAAATTTAAAAAAAAAAAGGAATTTTCCGGATTTAAATCTAAAAAGTTAAAGTAATATTAGGCAGGAAGAAAGTTCAAGGCGATCATTAAAAATAAGGACAGAAACTCAGCCAGCCGCCTGAAAATATGAAAGGATCTTTGAAAAGAAACAGATGAGATGCTGCATGCCACTGGGCTTACAAGAGGAATTCTCATGATATTCTTCAAATCATCTGATTAACAATTTATAGCCTTGAAACTTTAGGTTCCTTTGGAAGACAGTAGAGGGCTTCATGCCAAGGGCAAAGTTAAAGGAGGATAATTACATAGACTATATTGAATATCTACATCTCTTAAAAGGAAATGTGACAGACATGCGATTGCTAGCATGCAGTTGTCAGCATCTCTGTTAGCACCGTGACCATGAGGTGACAGATTTTAATACGGAAGAGTTCCACAAATGCAAGTTCTTCAAATGAAACTGGAAGATAAATCTTCCAAGCAGAAAACACGGGGAGCTGGGAGCAGCAAGTAACATGATGTTTGGTACAGAATTGCTTCGTACTGATTAGCAATAATTGATTACTTGGGGTGGCACGGTGGTGCAGTGGTCAGCACTGTGGCCTCACAGCAAGAAGGTTGTGGGCGGAGCCCCGGCTGAAGCATGGGATCTTTCTGTGTGAGTCTCCATGTTCTCCCTGTTCCTGCTGGGTTCTCTCTGGTACTCCAGCTTCCTCCACAGTCCAAAGACATCAAGAGGGGACGAGGCTGATTGATACTCTAAATTGACTGTAGGTGTGAATGTGAGTGTGAATGGTTGTCTGTCTTTGTGTGTTGGCCCTGTGATGGACTGTCACCTGAAGGCTGCTGGGATAGGCTCCAGCCCCCCTGCGACCCTTAACAGGATAAGAGGTAGAAAATGGATGGATGGATGATTGATTTCTGGCTTAAACGACAGATGCAAGGTGGAAAACCCCTGTTGCACAAAGAGAAACTAGGATGCAGCATGTAAAATTGTTTTTGGCAACTGGCAGACTCTTAGGAATCATCAATATTAATAACTAGAGCAGTGGCTGTTCAAAATGTGCTCGTCTGGAATGGCTTCATTGCAGCAAGGCAACTTCGTTACGAAAGAATCGGTTTCTCCTTTTAGTTTCAGAAATCTAACTTTATTCTCAGGTTGTTGAGATAATTGAGGAAGGTTTATCCAAGCAGACAGAGATAACTTGCTTTCCCTTTTATTAAAGTTAATCAGATGAAGATTGTCAGTGCAAATGGACCAGACCTTCACTCAGAACTTTCATCAGCGACCCTTGGCCACACATTGACAATTGACTGGTTATGTGGAACTTTTGCGAAATGGACAAAAAATTACATCTGGAGATGCACTGGATGGATTATTTAGCCTTAGAAGTCACCCAGATCCTCATGCTTGCAAATTGCTTCTTCTTTTTCCAACACATCAATGTCAAAAATGAATATGTAATGCCCAGACCCCTTGACAGTTGCTATTCTAATGATTGTGCTGTTGTAACAAGCTGGAGAGTATTATTCACTTCCCCTTGTAAAGGTTTTAATGCTGTTGACTGATTGATAGAATTTGCTGTTTGGGGCACTGCAGAAAAGGAAGGAAGAAAAACAATTCGATAATTTAATCCACAACTGGTGATGCCGAATGGTTTTTAAGGAGAGCTGAAGTACCAGGGCTGCAGCAGAATTAGATGTCGGTGGATTTGAGTTCAGATTGGATCTAAGTGATGCGAAGCCTGTATGATTTCACTCTCAACAATGTCATCACTTCTGCAGACATTATATTTGCTTCAACGGGATGCCTGGAACAAAATGGATAAGGTGAGGTCGTGATCATTGTGTGATCAATTCTGATCAAATATTAACAAGGGAGGTAAAAAAAATAATAATTGAATGACAGGAAAGTAGCTGTGAACTCCCTATGGGAAGTTTTACACTGAGCAGCAGAAAAAAAGTTCAAGGTTGACCAAGTTCAGGGCTCGTATGAACTTAAGTTGCTTGCGCTTGAAATAAGGCTGGAGAAAATGAAGACGGCATTGTCTGGAGAGACACTGCAGAGTACAACGACTTGAGAAAAAAAAAAAAAACACAAGCAGAGTCATAAAAATGCCAATGAAATACAGCAGCTGGACAGACGTGTGCTGCCGTTTAGTGCCTGACGCGACAGTTAGTTTGTTCTAGAAGTGTTCGTCTTGGTGGAAGAGGAGCACAATTATGATGAAGTACACAGACACATGTACATGATGGAGCTGGAGCTATGAGGTCGTACGGAGGTAACAAATATGCTTAAATAGCCCTTGTAGGTCGTATGTCATCTGTTTGATTTCTCCCTTTTTTTCTTACCTCTGACTCATGAAGGAAATATCTGGCTCTTATAAATGCTTCACTGTGGCCTCCAACTAGTAGCTAACTGTCTGCCTATGTTTAGAATTGCCCCCTTGTGATCAATAATTTTGAAGTACTGTGTTCCAACTGAATATTATGTCATTCAGATCTTGTATTTTGTGACTGAGCAGTACTTTTTGTCTATGTGTAATGAGCCGACTGGACAAATCAGGCTCAGTTAGTCACGCATTGTGTCTGTGGTTGCGAACCATGACGAGGGTGTGCGTCCTGGTTACTGCACTAGTGGCTCCTCTGGTGAGGAGTCAGGGTACCTGTTCCAGAGGGAGGTAGTGGGAATAGGGTGATCCTCCCAGGCGCTACATCCCAGTTAGAACCCCTCATTGTCAGGTGAAGACATGCACCTGACAACTCCACATGAGCATGTGGTAGTCTGCTGTGCCACCAGATGGAGCAATGATCAGCACAGCTTTGTCAGGTGAATTAGCAATGTACAATTAGTGCTAAAAATTAAAGGAAGGTAAAGAATTTAAAAAGCAAAAGGCATGAGAAGAATTGAGTGATGGTACTTTGCACTCTACAGCTGTCAACACTTCAATTATTGGTAAAGTTAGACAGATATTCAGGTGAGAAATCGAAGGCTTTTTGCCCTAGTAACCCATTTATTGATTCCAGTCCGTGCCTGTGTTAACCTATCTGATCATCCAGACCAGCCATACTCCGGCACTGAGCTCATGTCCAGCTTATGCTCTGCATTCACTGCTTCAACATCTCCTCTATCCACTCATGCATGTGTGCACTCATACGCATAGGAAGGTATACTGTATACATGCATAATTAGCAGTATGTATGGAGCACTTTACTTGATATTGTGGTGAATACCAGAGTGAATTTAGGGCAAAGATCCTCCATTACCTGTGGAGACAAGATGTTTTAGAAGTGTGTAGAAGAAGCAGTATATTAGCAGATGATGATTGGAAACTGGGGGGAGGACAGGAATGTAGAGACTCAGAGGCAGGGAGAAATAATCTTAGGTCTTACTTGGGGAGCGGGGAGTCAGAACTAGAAAGTCCTAAACAAGGCACAGTGAACATGCTATTACAGTGAAAATCACTATTGGAGCTTTTTCTGCCTGAAATAACACTCTGTGCTCTGTTCTCCCTGGGAGGTTGTCATATACACACTGCTTCCCGTTCTGAACAGCCACCTCCTCATCTTTGTCTCCTCTGACTAGAGCAGTCTCTGACTTCCTCTGATCCAGTTTTAGTTCCCACAAGTTATTTCTTACTTTGCATGAGGACAGTGTTACACGGGTTGCCTAGATTACAGCTCTGCGTGTTCGACTCCCCCTGATCTACACTTAAATATCAAAACAAGGTGATGTTTATCATGAAGCCATTAGAAAAAAAAAAGTTAGCCATGAAATTGTACAGTACCTCTTTCCGTCCACTTTTAACTCCTTATAAAAGTCAAAATTCTGTAAAATATTAAATCTAAGATATGCAGAATAACCAGCACTGGAGCCTGCAGACAGCTGCAGCCTCAGATAAAATGGAAAGACAATACAATACATAAAGACTGTTACTCCTGAATTCCATCTTGTCAAATTTACAGTGGTGGCTCAAATAAGCAGATATTCAGCTAGGCATCTCGGGGAACCCTGGGAGATAGAGTTCTCCAGGCCAGCCAGGCAGCAGGAACTTTAAGGGCCCAAGCTGCACCGGTGGTGGGGGTGGTACTTCGAAAGCTGAGAGCTGAGGTCAGTGGATGAAATGTTGTGTGGTTTATTGGTTAGCTGTTGGGGAACAGCTGGGTTAATGAAGGTGACTGTCATCACCTGAAAGTCATCAGAGGTAATGAGCCCAGGTGAGAATCAGGTCATGATGGTAGCATGCATGAGGATGTTGAAGAATAATGAGCGCTTGGTCATGAACGGAGGGAAGAGGATCTGGTTGGTCATTGATCATGAACCTCTCGTACTGAAGCGGTATTAATAATTTCAATTCATCATTGCCTCTGGATAACATAACAGGCCCAGACATTCTGCTTGTAATCCTCTCAGACAACTCAGATGATGACCCAGAGGCACACAGCACCAGGGCTGACCTGCTCAATATGACTTGTCACAGATCTGCCAGTGTATCAATGGCTTATTAACCAAAAAGATTTTCATTGGTGCATGTGAACTATAGGATAATAAAGACAAAGTTGATGATGACTGGAAGAAACAGGGGCTGCATGGTGGTGCAGTGGTCAGCACTGTGGCCTCACAGCAAGAAGGTTCCGGGTTCGAGTTCCCTGCTCCAGCACAGGGTCTTTCTGGGTGAGTCTGCATGTTCTCCCTGTTCCTGCGTGGGTTCTCTCTCCCACAGTCCAAAGACATCAAGAGGGACCAGGTTAATCCAGACTCTAAATTGACCGTAGGTATGAATGTGAGTGTTAATGGTTGTTTGTCTGTATGTGTTGACCCTGTCAAGGACTGGTGACCTGTCCAGGTTGAACCCTGTCACAGGCTAGCTGATGTTCAGGGGCTAATGTCACAGGCTAGCTGATGCTGCACACAAGCTTAAATGCAAAGGCTTTTAGGAATGTGCTCATCCGAAAGCAAATCTTTGTGAGACACCTGTCTAAATAGATGGCAAGGCAATGAGGTAGAAACCTTCCATTTTGAACAGACTCTGTCATATTGTGGAGAATAATTAGGGTGATCAAGTATTTAGTCGGTAAATCTATTGTTTGTCACTGCAAGACCTAAAAACTGATAGGTAATTATTTTTTACTGTTGTCAGCTTTTAACTATGAGTGATGAGGCCCCTCATGGACCCAAAGATTTTCAAACCGTATTATTAACAAAATAAAAACAAATAAAAAACTAAGCATATTTGCTCAGATATAATGGAGGTACTATTTCAGATTTGAGAGGAGTCTGTTAGGTATCTGAAATGTGCAGTGTTGCTTAGGCAGTCAGAAAGACACAGACACACCTGTGCTTGCCTCTGATCCTCCTTGCCCAGACTGGCTAAAGATGTAAGTGCAAAGCTGCCTTAAACATATTTACTTCCATTAGAAAACTGTGCTGGCCCAGTGCATTGACACCTCTCTTCCTCTGCCTTTCCTCCCGCTAAGCCACACTCCGTCCCAGCCTCCCCCATCTGGAGGGATCTCCAGTCTCTGCCACCCACACACAGCCCAGCTCGGCTGGTTGCAGACTGGGAGTTGACATTCTGAGAAACCATTAAAAGTGCTCATTATTGGGAAAGAAAAGGAGGGCAGGAATCAAAGAGATGTGCGCTTATTCACTGTTGGGGTTCCCTGATCTGTTCTGCACTCATTCCCTAGCTTATCTATATTTCTATTCGCATCCTGCTCTCTCTCTGTCTTTTGCTCTCTTTGTTCTGGGGCCTCAATTAAGCTTTACCCTCCAGCATTTTCACACAACTGTCAAGAAGACTTGCCTTTGTCTTCACATAAGAACAAACCATGTCAACTGTTTGAGGATATATGAGCTGATAACACTTTTTATTTTCTAGAATAACAAATATTTGAACAAATATGTTATATTTACTCAAGACTTGTACTGTCCTGTAATGGCCTGTGTGTGGCTTCAGATGTTTTAAAAACCATTTTCATCGTCTAATATTGTATTAGAATATCCATCTGTCATTTGGCTATCATCCACTCATCACGCTGCCATGACAGCAACCTGTGATTTGTCTCTGAACAAGTTATCAAGGTGATCATTCAAATTAGGGAGGTGGTGCCTTAATTGTGAATCGCCAGTTTCAGTCTGAATTGCTCATTAAAGTCTAAGTCATCAGTCTGCTGCATTTCAAAAATTCTTATCTGATCTTGTTAATTGTCAAAGTCAAACATCTGTAATTGATGAACGGGAAAATTAAGCGTTAATACAAAGGTGAACTACAGTTCCAGCCTGTACAGAAGTCCATTCAGCAGTGAGTTGCACGCCTTTTTCTTCTGGTTGCATGCAGAGTTGACAAGTCATTTTTTTTTCTTTTCTTTTCTTTGTTTTCCTGCTTATTTGTTATTGGTGAATGTGCTGGGCAAATACCCAAGAAATCAATAGAAAAATGTTCAGGGTCATAACAACAAATTTGAGGATTTGACATTGCCATTGAAACGAGTTCAAATACTACAGCATCTCTTGGCACGGACTACCACAAAAAATCATTCCATTGACAGAACTTCACTTTCAGAACCTTTTCAATAGGTTGGAATTCACAATACTAGATCTAAAAGAGAAGAGGTACTTCAACTGCTGAGCATAAACTCTCCAATAGAACCACTTCAGGTCATTTAGGGGTCATTGCTGTGTTTGAGGAAATCAGATTTCCTTCTAAAATCTCTGTCAAGATGATTTTTTTAAAAGTAGGTTAAATTGACCTCTCGCTAAAATCGTTGCTGCAATGGACAAAGGAATGTGAGTCATTTCTTTCCTCCCATCATGGGTTAGTGTGTCCCAGAGGTTGACTAAACATCAGAATTACATTTTGAGCTTCAAACACCTGTCTCATCATCAAAAGTGTTGGTCAACAGACAGCAGTCGGTGGAGAAGCCATGGCTGATGCTGACACAGTCCCTGATGAATGATGCCACATGAGGCCTGAGGGACTCCAGGAGGATTTGGCATCATGTTTCCTGTCTTGCTTACCAGGAGCACTTACTCTGCTTACCACTCTAAGAGTGAGAATCCAAAATCAACCCCTCAACCATGTCCTTTGCTGTGGTAATATGTTGTTATCTAGCTTTGCCTGTGTTCTTTCTTTTGATGTATTTGCTGTTCACATGGGTGATTATTCTTGGGATGCATTCAGCTTGATAATCAGTTGGTTTAGTGACAAATGCTGGTGCTGACTGGCAAAAGAAACGGCGAGTTGGAAAAGAGTGAAGTTAGGACAAAGACAAAGATAAACGTTATTGTCTATTCCAAATAGAAAAACTGAAATTCCTCGTTTGTCATGGCTGTACAACAAAGTTGTATACTAAGAAAAACACACGCCTCACTCATCAAACACAGGACAATAAAAATCGAAAACACAGTCCTGTCTATTTTACATTATTTAGAGCAGCTATTGCAGAGGGGAGGAAAGGTTTTTTTGTAGAGGATTTTCCTGGCCAGTGGGGTTCTGTAGCGTCTGCTGGATGGCAGCAGCATGAAGGACTGATGCAGAGGATGGGAGGGGTCCTCAGTGATGAGGGGGCTTTCCTCATCACTGAGTGTCCATATTGTTCACACAGAGGAGGCTGAGCTGTTCCAGTAATTTTACTGGCCTGTTTTATTATTGGGGAGAGTTTTGTTTTGCGTTTGATGGTGAATTCACCTGAGTTGACCAAAGTGTTAGAAAAGACTGCCTCTCTCTGGTGAGAGTGTAGGTGGACAAATGGACTTTGCAACATGCAGAGTACTGACTCACCTGTTTCCAGCTCAGTGCTATGTGGAGCCTGCAGAGGGACTGCCTTGTGACAAAACACTTTCCTGAATGTCTGTGGATCATGGTAATTAGTATAGTATATAAATTACATTACATAATAAACAAAAATATAATCACAAAATAACTGATTAAGTCATTCTGTTTCATTCCGGTGTCACTGTCGGTTCTACTGTTTTACAACGGCCATCCGGACAGGGCTGGATAGAAACAGTCATTACTAGCCAGGTGTGGGTGTTTCTGGCCCGTGGCAGGTGAATTGGATTCACCCACCTGCTTGCTGGAGTTCAGGAATGCACTCCCTCCCTCTCCCGAGCAGACACACCTGCACCCACTGGCCCCCCCTCCTGCCTCCATGGATCTTTTTGCTTCTAGTCATGTCAGCTACATGTTGGAATGGTCTCAGTGTCGCCACTTGAACACTGAAACAAATGTGAATGGTCATCTCCACATGGCTTTGTAAAGCCCAGCCTTAAAACGGAAGGTTTAATGGTGCATTCGGGTGCACCTTGTAAATTCAGGATCTATAATTCAATGGCCAGAAGGTTGAATAGGTTGGGAATTTTTTTATTTAGTTTGCTTTCCTTTGTTGATAAATAAATAAACACACACACACACACACACATATATATATATATATACATGTTGCTACCTCTTCTGTCACTGTCACAACATATTAATCATCAAAGAGCAAATGAAAATCATATACTCCAATCACCAAAATCATACTACAGTCACAAAAATCCCTTACATATAAGCAGCAGTGATCAACATTTTCTTGTACGTTGTACATTCCTAAGTCTAAATTCATTTAAATGCTTGTGTTGTACATATCTGTAAAGTGAGTGTGTATGTTTTTGTTTACACACACAATATTGAAGCAAATACCTCACAAAAGATGCACTTACAAAAAACAATGGCTGATTAAAAATATGACTTGCTGGTGGAATACAAAGTTATTTTCCGTCTGAGTCATGCCATTTGTCACCATGATCATTTTGAATGAATCTTCAATTGTAGCTCTCCATTACTGGACTTGTTTCTCTCATAATGAATGAAACTCACATTATGTTCTTGAAATTGAAGTTGTGCATTGCAAACTCTGAATATAAGCAATACAACACCATCTGTAGCCTCTTGTGTTGGAGGTGAATGCTGAATTAAATTAATATATATTATATTAATAGAGATGGGTAATGGTGAAGGGCCATTAAACTGTTGTCATGGCCCATTCCAAATCTACCATTCCCTCTCTCTAGGAAGTTCAGGTGACAAAAGAAAAGGCAGTTGTGAGAAAAAAAACAAACTCTGGAATCATGTTTGTATGTTTAACCACAAGGAGATCAGCAGCCAATCCAAAAATGCAGTGAATGCATACGAGCATTCAGAAAAAAGACAAAATTTCAAGTCTAACCCTCAGGAATCAACGATCAAACTGGGGACAGAAGCACCATGAGACCAATCAAACTGTCTGGGATTTGCATGAATAACTCAAGATTTCAAAGTAAGCCCCTGAAAACTGTGGAAAAGGGCTGTAAGCTCTCAGTGGAACTACCAGCCAAAACAAAAAAGGTGTAGCCCATTTTGCATTCAATAATGAGTCTCCAAAGCAATACAAATGTAAAATTGAAATGGAAATCCGGTGTGTAATTTACTTTGTGGTTTTCTGACTTTGTGTGCAGAGTGTGGGCTGAGTGGGTGGCTCAGTGTCTGATAGACTGCTAAACGTAGTTCGAGGGTCTTGGACAAAGAGTATCTGCTGTGACACAATAACATGCACAGTGAATACTCGGGCTGGCACCTCTTCACATTTGTATTACATATCACAATGCATTCATACATGTCAATCAACCAGTTTACACTGCTGTGCTGTTATCAACCACAAACATCCATCTAAATGACAAGACTTGGTCTCAACAGCAATGACGTATCATTTCTTTGATACTGCATGATGACATAGTACAGCAAGTTGAGAGACCAGTAGGACTCCTGCAGAAATTTACTTTATAGCGCTGTAAGAGTATGTTACTCCTCTGGCTAACCACAAGGTGATGGGAGTAATTTACAGGAGCTGGTCAATCTGAAGTAGACTGTTACTGTTGTTGTGGAGAAGCTTGCCCATAATGACTATTTAATAGACATTATTTTGTTGTTTATTTCCTGCAAACGTGACATAGTTTAATCATTTATTATTAGAATTGGGGTTTTTTAATTCATACGTAGTTTGCATTTCATTCTTATTGTAGACGTTGTGTATAGGCTGAGTCTAGGTTATGCTGCAGCTACGTTTAATCAAGGAGTGCCGCTCCTCAATGTGTGTGGTGAGTGAGGAGCACAGATAGTTTTGACGGCAGTCAAAAAAGATAGCATAAAGGGATAAAACTCAAAAGATGTATACTTTACATACAAAGGGCGGTTTTACGATTTGTTCCTTAACAGAACCAGAATTGCAAAATAATAGAATCAGCAGCAATAAATGGACCCTTGCCCTGAAGATATGAACCAATACATTTTTCCCCAAGTTGTTAATCCAATTGACTTGGAGTGTGAATGTGATATTACACTCCTCTTTATCAGATGGCATCTTCCTTCTGGTAGCCAGAGTGAAGGGAATTTAATGAAAAGGGGGTGGAGCTGGGGTCAGTGGGGGCGAGATGACCATCACAGCCTAGATGAGTGAAGTCACTGAATGCTTTTGGTTGTTTGTTTTGCTTTTAAAGAGCAAATTCTAATTAGAAAAACACATACTGATGTTACTTTCAGGCCTTTTTCTTATCTATATGTGTGTATATATATATATATATATATATATATATATATATATATATATATATATATATATATATATACATGAAGGGGGTAATATTAATGAAATCAAGCCAGCCAGGCCAGAATCAAGAATATTGAGCAACTATTGTTGGAAGTTGTCTGTATTTGGCCACACTATCGAGCAGAAGCATCACATCTATTAATCATTTTGTTGTACAACAACTGGTAATTATAGCTCAGATGTTGATGAAATGTTCCTCAATGCTCTTTTCTGCTCCTTAGACAACCTATAATTTTTCAAGTCACAATTGCCATGTAACGTTCCATCTTTTTTTATACAAAATGACACACAAAGCCCACGCCCACATGGAGAGTTCTCATAATTTCCATCACCGGATGATTTTTAAGAGGATAGCACAGCACAGCCCACAAGTACGCATGGTAGTGTGTCATTTCAAATAAATAAAAAAAGATCATTTGAAGTTTTGTCTGCATCTTGGATGGACGTTAACCCTCTATTGTTCACATTCACACCAATATTCAAATGGTTATTCTCAAATGTTGGAGTTTCAATCAACAAAAGGGTGCTGAAAGTAAAATATTTAGTTTTTTTTATAGATTATTGCTGAAAGTACATAAATCTTACAGTACTTTTCTTGGCACATGATTACAGCCATCACCATTGCTCAGTTCAACACAGTGACATCGTTTAAAAGGTTGCATTTGCAGACATGTCATCTCTTAAAGACGACTGAAACCATTTGATTTCAGAGGTGGCAAGAAAACTTCGGAGGACAAAATGTTGTACTTTTCAGAGCGACAGGGATGAAACATGAATACAAATGAATGACAAATGAAACATCACACATTTACGACTCTAGGACTTGCATGTGTGTGTGTGTGTGTGTGTGAGAGAGAGAGAGAGAGAGAGAGAGAGAGAGAGAGAGAGAGAGACTGTGTGTTTGACCTCATAGCCAAATAGTCAAAGACAACAACATAATACATCCTTTCAAGCCATTCAGAGTTGTGAATGTATAACAAACATAATCTGTGTGTGTGTGTGTGTGTGTGTGTGTGTGTTCCTTCTTTCTTGCATCCCTGGGCATGTAGACATTCAAAGGCAAGGTTTGTGAGGTTGTGTTGCCATGATTCCTGCCCTTGATGATGCTTTCTATTGGAGAGCACTCAAAGCAAACACTCTTTCATTTGAGACCTGTGTCTTTTCATGCTGGATTTCCAGTTTTGGTAGCTCTCTACAGCCATGATAACCTAAAACAAAACCATCTGTCTGGTCATGACTCGTGTGACAGGTCCTGATCGCAAGCACTAATGTATAAAAGAGAAATTTCACTGGAATAACCAATCGGTGAATGCGACGGATTCATCTAAATTAGTTGTGTCAGTTATGAATAAAATGTTGGAGCGTTTCGAGGGTTGCATGGTGTTGAATCACCAGTACAAAATATTCATGAAGCACTGATTTAAATCTCTGATTTTTTAATGAGGTATGAGTTAATAGGTCAAATGACACAAGCTATTTTAATATGAGATGTAAGTTAAAAGCAATTCTCTAGGTCCATACAAACACACATGTCCCTTGTACAAAAGATATGAAACATTTTATAACCCAGGCATTCAAATAGGGGTCCAAGGTCTGTTCACCGGCTCTGGCTGGGGAAATTTGATTGTTTACTCGTTCTTACACCCTACGCCCGGGGGACAGGTATTGCCAGGGGATCTCATACAATTTTGAAATCCCAGTCTCTTTTCTTTGTCTCTTGAGCTGCATTCACATGGGATGCATTTGTTTTTTTCCTCAAATTTCCAAACATTATCCATCAGATACAGTGTCAAGGCTCTGCTGGGACCCTCTGTGGGTGGCAACAAGCAGTTGTAAAAAGATAGGCAAGTAATATACAGTGGGATTTTAACTAAATTACAGACATGGCAGATTCTCATAAAATGAAGAAAAGAAAGTCACTAACACTATTAGGTTTCACAGTCCTCCAAAATTTAGGGGGGTTTGAACTGCAGCAGTTTCATTATCAAAGATGATGAAACATTCCCAGTGTTCTGAAAAGGTTTATTACGCTTACTTTTCAGAGAAAGTTCAGCAACGTTTGTAGAAAGTTCCATCCTATGTGGACAAAAGCTGCTAATGTGTTAATCCTGCTGATCCCTTTGTACTTGCACTGGGAAACAAACACACACACACACACACACACACACAAACATTTCACACTCAAATATCTCACTGTGCAGAGGGGATGAACCCTCAGCTCTACATGACATGACGAATCAAAACAACACATTAATAGTTCAGCGCAAACCCTCGTCTTGAAGCTTTTGTGTGGATTTACTAAAGAAGCATCATCAGAATTAGGGCTGGAGAGGTGTGAACACAATGTTTCTAATTGACCAGATTGAATATGTATTTGCAGGAATTCCCTGGGGAGGGGAGAGATCAATCACATGATATGAGTCACTAAGTCTTGCGCGACTGTGTCCTGCAATAGTCGCATTATTTATTACCGAACAAAGGCACGTCTTAGCGTCGCTGCTGCTTGGAGCGAGAGGAAAATGTTCTCCGTGCATGTTAATTCATTCTGAATGTCAGCTGAATGAGTTATCAGAACATACCCAAGCTGTTTTAGGGTGCAAGTCCATGTCGCTTTTTTGCTGTGAGCGAAAAGCAGCGGCGGTGTGCTGGAGTGTGCTGCGATGAAGCGCCTCACAGCACCAGACAAAGCGCATGGCCCCTTTGAATTGTATTAAGCATCAACTGAATAATGCCTGCTCTCATACTCTGTGAATGAGCTTAAAAATAGCAATGTCCCGCTGTCACCACTCAGTCCAACAGTGGCAGGAAGAGAAACAGGCGACAGCAGCATTCAGCTGTGTTTTTGTTCAGCTAGAAGTGTTTGGAGTGGCAGCGAACATAGGAGTGCTCAGCTCACTTTTCTGCTCATCTATTGGATCAAATGAAAAAGATGCTGGTGGTCAGAGAGTAATGTGATGTTGACATACACACTCATCAATCTACTGTAGGACTTCAAAGATGACACAGAACCTGCTAGGCTTTGGTGCATGCATAAACACTCCAATTATATTAGTATGATTGTGCTGTTAGCAGACTACCAGCTCCCTCATGAGGTGTTCCTACACAGTGCCCTAAGTCGGGCTTCTTTTAGTCGACTGCGTTATTCCTTATCATTAACAGCCCGCCCCTGTGTCTCAAAATTAGCATCACCTGCTGAAATAGCCACTCCCTTTGGTGCTGTTTTTGGCTCGCCATCTTACAAAAGGATGCACTGCTTCCAGGGCGAGTGTCAAACAAACCACAGTTCTTCTGAATCATCCAAGTCTGATAGCGATAAGGAGTGTTAGCTCACGATGAGTGTGTGATGATTTCCTAGGGAGGATTGATGACAGACAGAGCACAGCTCAGGCCTGCCCAGGGACATCAACACACCTCACAACGGTACAGTACGGGAACTATTCGGGCCAGGTTGTAAATCATGGCAAAACACATACGTATGTAACAGCATGAATGGGTTGATTGCCCAGGACATCATCACCATGGAATGTACTAATATAAGTTGGGGGTGTTTTACCAAAAGCTCAGCCACACAGTTCTGAACTGAAGTTTCTTGGCAGTCCAACAATACACCTACCAAGTTTGAGGTCACTCATCCCCCCCCCCCCCCCCCCCCCACACACACACAGGGATTTTAGTTTTTGTGATTGAACCTTTTTTTTTTTTTAAACCCTCAGCAGTTCACTGCTGACCTTTGTACCAGTTAGGGTCATTCACTGGAACTGAACTGTTCACATATCAATAAGAGATGGGAGTCCTCCTGAACTCTTGACCGGTGGTGTGTTTCAGTCTCAGTTTCTCACCAGCAGAGGGAAAAAAAAGAAGCCTTCACAATAAGTTATTCAATTGGTGACTCAAACATGGTTTAAAGAAGAGAAATGTTTCAACTGAAACATTTTTTCCACTAAAATCTCTTCCTGCTTTCAGTCATCATTCTTCCTCTGTATTTCTCTAGCTGGCTCTCCCTCTTTCAATTTTGTTCTCCATTTCCCCATCTCCCTCTTTATCCATCACACTGAGGGGCATTAATGCCAATCCTCCATTGTATGTTGCAGAAGATCTCTCACACAATACCCTTCTGAAATACACACATACAGGCACACACTGTGCCTGCCCCTCTGTCTTGCGCATTATATCCTTCCTAGCTTATGTCACGGAGCTTTCTCTCCTCTAATCCACCGTGAATGGAAGAGGAGGAGCTGTAGGGGGAGCCAGCAGAACCCCAGCAGCCTTCTGTGACAGAAAAAGAATTACTCTCATAGTTACCCTTACTTTACTTAATGGAAAATTATCACATTATACAGAACTTGTATTTTAGCAATTATAGAGTGCCCTGTTTTAAGAAATTAAATTAGAAGTAATATGGGTTTGGTGATATTGACCTTTAAGAAAAGGATTATCATCTATGATTGGTCCCTTCGTGGATTTGGACTGAAGTTGCAGTCAGACACTGTGTCAGGAGATTCCTTATGTCCTTGCAGTGACTAACGCCTGTGATGCTGCTGTCTTTGGGAAAGGGTTTACTGTGTTCCAGGTAGAGGTGGAAGATGCAAATTAACTGGCTATGTTAAATCAGTGTAGTTCAAACAAGACCCCTCTTTATAGCTGGTATGTTTTTTCTTTTCTTTTTGTAATCAGACTGCAATCTAATGGTATTTGACCACATATCTTTACACCTGGTTTTACTATGCATCTCCAGTATCCACATTTATATCTAATTGTGATCGATTTGGTTGTGCTCTTTTCCTCTCAACCATACGATACGTTATATCATTGTTGCTCGATGAATCCCTGCAGAAGCATTTCTGACTGCTGATTAAACCGTCATGTCGTCTGCAGGATAGTAAAGCAAGGTAGAAAAGGATGATCATCAGCTGCTTTTATTTTAGCTGTCCAAAGGGCTATCTGGACATGGGCAGGCAGCTCTGTGGTGGAGAAGGATCAACATGAGGACCCGAGTACCAAGTATTGCCGCCTCTCGTAGTTTCCTCCACATCTCTGATATATTTTCAGTCCATGGAGTTCCTTGATTTGGATTTACACTGTTGCTCAATATGGTCAGAGTGTGTCCCTGAGCACCAATCCATCCTCTACATGTACTTCCATGAAAAACACATTTGAATGGTGTAAATTGAGCGTTAGGTTGCTTGAATCGCTGTTCAGTTGCGTAGGTTTTCTTTGACAGAAAAACAAAATTGAAGGGGGTGAACAAAATGTGGACATTAGACACTGGCCAGAAAATACAATTGATGGTTTGACTCAATGGAAAAAAGTATCCTAAACAGCTCTCTCTCTCTCTCTCTCTCTCTCTCTCTCTCTCTCTCTCTCTCTCACACACACACACACACATACACACACACACACAAACTTTAGCCTTTGATAAACCTACCTATTGAAGCCAATTGATATTGCTCCCATAGTGAGTAGATGCGGAGCTGCTCTGTTTTCTATTCTGATTATTTTCTTCTTGTTTTTTTTTTTTTTTTTGCAAAAGGGACAGAAGTTCATCATCACAGCCACTGCACTAGAGAGATGTAGAAAAGGTGTCAAAACAGCTCCAGAGCGTCGCGTCTGGGTTAGTATTCAAACGCATGTAGAACATAGTCCTACATGGTGCCCTGTACTGCTCTATTCTACCTTCAAATCCATGACAACAACCAGCTCTGAAACAGCTCACCAGCAGTTGTGCTGCTAAATATTATCAGGGTGCTCTTTAATCTTAAAATCATAACGTCTGCACGCTGCATGATATTCCAATGATGAATTAACCAATTAATCGATCAATGAAATCCATTGTTACTCATGTGGCACTTTTCAAAGATGCAATTCAAATTGATTTATTGTCACTGAAGCAACGGAACTTGAGATTTGAGAAAACTAACATGACTTTATTCCCAACAAGGGTAAAATATGGGTAGGTATGATAGCAATCATCACCATCGTCATCATCATCATCAATGAGATAAAGTTAAAAATCTACTCTGACACTGGAGAGAAAGCAAGTGAAACATGCAGTTAAAATTGCTAAAATATAGTAATAATGTGATGAGATGAATTAAAGATCTGTAATGATTCTAACAAATATAAGATCATAAGACACTATAGAGATCCAGAGTAAATACATGAGAGTTTAGTTTATGTTTAAAAGTAGCAATATCTTTAGCTCCTCTCAGATCCTCCAGCAGGCTGTTTGGGAGTATAGTGGCTGAAAGAAGCATCACCATCAGTTTCTCTTTTAGTTTTACTCTGTGGAGCGGCTGAAAGAGAAGAGTTGGAGGATCTGACACAGTGCTTCCACATAGTGCCTTATAAATTGATATATATATAATCTTAGAAATCAATATGAAAGCTATCAGCTGACCAGAGTAAAGACACGGGGAGATTTGTGCCCCATTAGGGACAGTAAAGCAAACCGGTGAGCAACAAGAGCTTCTAGTGGAAAGTGACACTTGGATGTGTGAAGGCTACATCCAGATGTTTCATGTCTGTCTCAAAACAACATCAACATGGCATCGTACCATGTGCTCATCATGGTGGTGAGACGTCGCCTCCCTGCCTCCAAACTGTCTGTGCAATCAACATCGTCCTAACACTTTTATGCAGGTTTCTTGTCAGTGTATCAGTCAAATGGAGATACCGTTCATATTCAACATGGAGAAGACAATGGGCCTCCTGCAAGAACCACTGATATGTGCCGAGATTTGTCGCTAAATCACAAGAGGGATTTATGATAATTTATTCATCAATATTGTCATACAAAGAAAGGTGCAATCCTCTTGTACCAGGTCTGAAATGCTGCCTCTCCCTCCTACTACAGCACAACAACAGCATAAAGGACAGAGACGTGGTCCACATCCAGCACCATTCCCGTGGTGATAAAGTGACACTGACGTGGTCGTATCTACATTCAAGATGCAGCGGGAATCAAGTCGGTATCAGATGTTCATCAGTTGAAACACCTGACAGTTACATTCCCAGTTACACAACGCATCCACTCATCCTCCCGTGTTATCTGTGTCCTCTTGACCTCGCCTGCTGCCGCTGTCGTAGATCCCCTTGCTTTGGTAGCATATCTTTTGGCATCCATTTCATATCCAACTATTTCTCTTTAATGTTTTCCAGTGCGCTCCAAACACAAAACTGCACATGCAGTTATGACGCAAACACTGAGACAGCAATCACAGCACAAAGTATTTTTCTCTTTTTCTGCCTTCCTCAGGTCCTTAATTTCACTACTTCCACTAATAAATAATGTGTTTCTGTTGAGGTTATTCTGAGAGAAGGACCGGGTTTCAGAGTCCTTCGTAGTTTTCAGTCATGAATGGGGCTCCTCTTCAACTGTGCCAGACAGCTGACCTTTTATGGCAATTTGAGGGCGTTGATTATGCTAATTGGCTCTTCTCTGAAATGTGGGATTCCTTTAGTGCAGGTGTGATTGATCTTGTGGTGAAACTCCTTTTCAAGCGTTTCCTGATGATACCAACGTTAAGGGAACCTGATGTGGCAACCTCATAAAGCTTCCCCTCATGCAAAATATGAGAAATTCAAGATGAAAATGTTCTTGCATGTACCCCACGTCTTAGGAGTGACTGTTTGATGTGAATATTAGTGATGTGTATCGAAAAAGACAAATTTACACTTTGGCAAAATCTGCAATAGGATAGGCTCCAAATTTCTCCAAAGTCTGATGAATTTCAGTATAACTCTGCTAAGGTACTAAAAAGACTGACTGACGGCGCTGAAGTCACAGCCTCCTTGGCAGAGGGAAGATTACGTGAAAGACAAATATATTGAAATTTGACCAATTTGAATTGCATATGAATAATAAGTGATGGTAGAAGGAGACAGGGAAGTAATGGCTCGTACGGGTTCAGGTGTCTCAATAAAAAGATGTACCTAAATATAACCAAACTGTCAGAGTGATTCAAGATACAAAATGAATGGCCTCTGAGGTCGCTAGTCAGGGTTCAGACTGTGGGAGACAGTTGACTATTCACGACCAAAAAAAGTCATCCCTGGACTTTCATTAGGTGAGAATAAGGACCGCACACAGGCATACATATATCACAACTTTGTCCGTAAACCCTACAAAACCTCCAGTGACATCATTGCCTCCAACAGGAGAAAGCAAACAGCCAGCTCTCATCACAGGCCCAACGCTTTAATCCCCCTCGTGGTTTGGGGTTCCTTTTATTTTGTGGCTGTAGGCTCCAACATCTGTCAGTAGTGCTAAGCTGCTATGTTATATAAGTGCCTCATTATTTATTCTTAGGAACTCAAGTAAGAGTTTGAGTACCTATAATAAGATATTCTTTAAATAAGAGATACATCAAATAATCATTATCCTCACAGAGGCTAATCAGTGTAGAAAATGCCAAAGAAATCAATGCTTTCCACACATAGAGCTGGTGAAGGTTATTATAGAACAGCAGTAATCAATAGCTACTTAGGGAGCAAAGGATAAGCTGACCCACAAAGAAATAATTATATGTATATTAATGTGTTGGAATATTTGCAGTATATGCACGCAGGCATCCAAGGAAGCACCTCCTCTTATTACATTTGAACCTTTCCTCTGTCCGTGAAATTAGGCAGGGTGAGATTAAACTGACTTATTTTTGCACATAAGGCAGAACCTCTGAACCTTTGCACCGTGGATGGTTCCCCGGAGGTCAGGATATTAAATAAGCTCTCTCTTTTTTTTTTCTTTTTTTAAGAGTAAGGGACCAATAATAGAAGAGGCTACTTACAGTTTTCAATCCTGTTTTAATAATAAATCATGCATATCTTATTCAGTGTGGGTGCATTTTGTGATGCAACAGCCTGTAGAAGGCTGTTTACGGGATAAAGGCCGTTTTCTCTTTGAAGTGCTTGGACAGAGGAAAGAGCCGAGAGACTGTGAGATTGTTTCCTATTAGGGTTATTTAGTCATTCTTTGTTTTTCCCTTCATGTTATTTGCGATTTGGTGTTTGTTACCTTCACACAACAGGAAAACGAATCCCAGTAAATTACCACAATTGAAATCAAAGCAGCAGAGTATTCATTTAAAAAGAAAAATGTTGATAGAAATGGTGAAAAAGCTAAAGAACCCTCTCCCACCAAAAAACAGCATTATGCTCACATGAGGAGGTGTTTGCGTTATTTTTTTCTTTAAAAAAAGGACGAAAAAAAAGAAATGTACAAAATGGCAGATGGAAACCCCTAATTTGAATAAACTCTTACATGTAGTTGCATTTCATTGATGGATGGCTCTTCTTCTACGACCCTTTTTCTTACAGCCACTGCCATCCTCTGACAGCAGTTGTTTATTTTATTCACTCCAAACCAGTAGATGGAAACTCATTTCACGCCACGTTTCTGCAGCAGCTCACTTAACATTTTCTTAACAATCAAACTGAACATAATGATTGTTGCATCTATGCATTAAACGCTGATTTGCACTCACACTTTTTCACTTTGCGTGACATTAAGACTGGATACAGTGACGATACGATTGACATGAGAAGCCATAAATGTAACAACTGCAATCAAGATATCTGGGCTAATTTTCAATGAACGGCAGAATCCATTCGACCAGAACATCTGAGTTTCGTCTTGTCTACTGTGGCGTTTTGCCAGATGCAGTCAATGAGAGTAGATTTCAGTGTCAGGTACCTGCTCACAGCAAGAGTAACGGCCATAGAATGACTTCTCAGGTAAAACTCTGTCCTGACTCTCATACTCTGTGAAGGACTTCAACGTTTCAAAGTGAAAAGGAATTTGTTGAAGTGTCAGCTGATGACTGATGTGTTTTCAGATCAGAGTTTTTCTGGAAGAGTGGTGTGATTTAAAGGCTTAACAGGAAATCTGTTATCTCCCTTGAACAACAAAGCGTCTTTGGAGTTAACTCATTTAACTTTCTTCTTTCCCGGTTTGACAGTTGACAGCCTTCACAGAACCATGACTCCTAATACAACTGGTAATTCTTGCATGATCAGTAAAGGGAAAGGGTTTCGATTCTTTTGCAGGGTGTTTCATCATGCAGTTTGTGTGTATATGTTGTGTACATTCAACTAAACACCACTGCCTGCTAGAGTGTGTGTTCCAGAAGATTTATGCCTGCTGTCTGCTCTGTGATTGGCCTGGGAACAGCTGGGACATCCCACAGGGCTTCCAAGCTCTTTATCTTGTCAGAGGAGCAATCAGCAAAATAAGGTGAGGAAGATTTACCCCCACCGACTTCCTGCCGGCCAGGTGGGAGAGACCCAGGTCAGGAAGGGATGTGTCTCCATCCTCATCAGGTGAAAGATATGTGAAGATCACTCATTCTTTATGTCCCAGAGAGCGGCAGCATCCATCTCTCCCCTCTTCTGCCTCCACCTTTCCCCACCCTCCTCCTCTGTGCATGCATCCAGCCATAGAACCATAAGCTGTCTGTCAAACTGACAGACCCTTCCACTATATCACAGAGAATCTCCTCAGCCCACAGGACTTATTATATCTAATCTGCTCCCCGCAACACATGGCACTTACACAGGTCAGAGTGTGTGTATCAAACCTGAAAGTATCAGTGATGTACCCTTGAAATTGTTATTTTTTCCAATTAAATTAGAGATTATTCTGTATCACATAAGAAATTGGTAAGGGCCTCGAAAAGCCATTTTGACATTCTTTTAAAATATGATGTCCTACCTTGGTCTATGCAACACTTCTCCATCTTCATAA
Organism: Aulostomus chinensis; assembly: GCF_037954235.1. Lineage (NCBI taxonomy): Eukaryota > Metazoa > Chordata > Actinopteri > Syngnathiformes > Aulostomidae > Aulostomus > Aulostomus chinensis. The sequence continues at coordinate 2,896,546 of NC_141332.1, read as the reverse complement.
TGTCCTACCTTGGTCTATGCAACACTCCTCCATCTTCATAATGTCCTACTTTGGTCTATGCAACACTTCTCCATCTTCATAATGTCCTACTTTGGTCTATGCAACACTCCTCCATCTTCATAATGTCCTACCTTGGTCTATGCAACACTTCTCCATCTTCATAATGTCCTACTTTGGTCTATGCAACACTTCTCCATCTTCATAATGTCCTACCTTGGTCTATGCAACACTCCTCCATCTTCATAATGTCCTACCTTGGTCTATGCAACACTTCTCCATCTTCATAATGTCCTACTTTGGTCTATGCAACACTCCTCCATCTTCATAATGTCCTACCTTGGTCTATGCAACACTTCTCCATCTTCATAATGTCCTACTTTGGTCTATGCAACACTCCTCCATCTTCATAATGTCCTACTTTGGTCTATGCAACACTTCTCCATCTTCATAATGTCCTACCTTGGTCTATGCAACACTCCTCCATCTTCATAATGTCCTACCTTGGTCTATGCAACACTTCTCCATCTTCATAATGTCCTACCTTGGTCTATGCAACACTCCTCCATCTTCATAATGTCCTACCTTGGTCTATGCAACACTCCTCCATCTTCATAATGTCCTACTTTGGTCTATGCAACACTCCTCCATCTTCATAATGTCCTACTTTGGTCTATGCAACACTCCTCCATCTTCATAATGTCCTACCTTGGTCTATGCAACACTCCTCCATCTTCATAATGTCCTACCTTGGTCTATGCAACACTCCTCCATCTTCATAATGTCCTACTTTGGTCTATGCAACACTTCTCCATCTTCACAATGTCCTACCTTGGTCTATGCAACACTCCTCCATCTTCATAATGTCCTACCTTGGTCTATGCAACACTTCTCCATCTTCATAATGTCCTACTTTGGTCTATGCAACACTCCTCCATCTTCATAATGTCCTACCTTGGTCTATGCAACACTCCTCCATCTTCATAATGTCCTACCTTGGTCTATGCAACACTCCTCCATCTTCATAATGTCCTACTTTGGTCTATGCAACACTTCTCCATCTTCATAATGTCCTACTTTGGTCTATGCAACACTCCTCCATCTTCATAATGTCCTACTTTGGTCTATGCAACACTCCTCCATCTTCATAATGTCCTACCTTGGTCTATGCAACACTCCTCCATCTTCATAATGTCCTACCTTGGTCTATGCAACACTCCTCCATCTTCACAATGTCCTACCTTGGTCTATGCAACACTCATGCATCTTCATAATGTCCTACTTTGGTCTATGCAACACTCCTCCATCTTCATAATGTCCTACCTTGGTCTATGCAACACTCCTCCATCTTCATAATGTCCTACCTTGGTCTATGCAACACTCCTCCATCTTCATAATGTCCTACCTTGGTCTATGCAACACTCCTCCATCTTCATAATGTCCTACCTTGGTCTATGCAACACTCCTCCATCTTCATAATGTCCTACTTTGGTCTATGCAACACTCCTCCATCTTCATAATGTCCTACTTTGGTCTATGCAACACTCCTCCATCTTCATAATGTCCTACTTTGGTCTATGCAACACTTCTCCATCTTCAAAATGTCCTACCTTGGTCTATGCAACACTCCTCCATCTTCATAATGTCCTACCTTGGTCTATGCAACACTCCTCCATCTTCATAATGTCCTACTTTGGTCTATGCAACACTCCTCCATCTTCATAATGTCCTACCTTGGTCTATGCAACACTCCTCCATCTTCATAATGTCCTACCTTGGTCTATGCAACACTCCTCCATCTTCATAATGTCCTACCTTGGTCTATGCAACACTCCTCCATCTTCATAATGTCCTATCTTGGTCTATGCAACACTCCTCCATCTTCATAATGTCCTACTTTGGTCTATGCAACACTCCTCCATCTTCATAATGTCCTACTTTGGTCTATGCAACACTCCTCCATCTTCATAATGTCCTACCTTGGTCTATGCAACACTCCTCCATCTTCATAATGTCCTACCTTGGTCTATGCAACACTCCTCCATCTTCATAATGTCCTACCTTGGTCTATGCAACACTCCTCCATCTTCATAATGTCCTACTTTGGTCTATGCAACACTCCTCCATCTTCATAATGTCCTACTTTGGTCTATGCAACACTCCTCCACCATTTTTGCATTTAAAAAAAAAAATTCGATTTGAATTAGAATTGATTTTGTTAAAAAGAAATTTGCATTTTGGTGCAATTTGGTTCAAAGACAAAAAAAAGTGACTGTGGCGTAGGGATGTCAACACAAAGGATTTTGCAACCTGTTTCTCTATTATTAGTTTCCAATTTAGTTTGTTGTTTCAGGAATTGAATGTCATCGATGCTGACTTCATACTGGAAAAGAACTGAAAGGGAGTAAAATGGAAGGTCAGAGAGGAACGACTTGGTATACAGATAAAAGTCGCCCCGTGGAACTGTATATTCTGTATGGTAATATTTCAATAATCTTGTACAGCAAACATTCTTCACAGCTCAGTGGGAGCTCATTATTTACATCAGCAGGTTATGTGAGTACACCTGCTGGTTTCTAGTTTCAGTTATATAAAGTGATAAATACATAAAATATAGTTTAAATAAAGTAAGATTTTCTATCTGTGAGTCAAAAATTTAAGATAGTCTTGTAGACTTCCTGACTTCATCCGTCCATCCATCCATTTTCTACCACTTATCCTGTTAAGGGTCATGGGGGGGGGTCCTCTTGGTTAGCGGCATGTGTTGTACTGCTGAAGCCTTTAGAGGTCACCATCTGTGTCTGCGTGTCTGCACAGGTCCATCGAGGTTCACTGTGGTGGTAGCACTCTTTTATGTTTCCTGTAACACTGGAGAGTCTGGTTTGAATCCCCATGTTGCCTTTGGCCTGGTTGGGTGTTCATACAGACGCAATTAGTCAACAATTGAAGGTTTTTGTTTTGTCTTTTTCTGTTAACATGCGACTGGTCCTTCCCTGCTAGTACTGGAATAAGACGGTTTGCGTGAAAGGGTGTTCACACCAAATGCAACACAAATTTTCACTTTATTCACGCAAATGTGATCGCTGGATCATTTGTTTTTATTCGCGTCATTCACACAAACTTTTTTCCCCTGCGAGGAGAATTTATTTCTGCCACTTCTTTCCATCATCAACCATGGTTGATATAACAACTGTTGCTGGCTTGTAGCTGTTGTGGAAGTCCAAGATACGGTGGAAAACCAAACCCCGCTCTATCTGGATCCATGGCACAATCCAGAGGTGCACACAGCTGGGTGAATTTCACCACTTTCTCCAGGAACCGTGCCTGGACGACGGCCATTTGCAGTGGTACTTTAGGCTGATGAGGGCCCAGTTTGATGACCTGTTGGTGAGGATTGGTGCCAGGATATCATGGACAGACACCAACTACAGGCACCAGGACCGTTGATGTGACTTCACTGACGCCAGGGGAATCTCAAAGCTGATAGGCTCTTTTGACACAACGTCACGCAAATTTGTCACGCAAGTTGAATATTTTCCACTTGCGCGTAGACGCGAACAAGTGAAATTTATGGCGTTAAATTTATGCCAAAAGTCCACCTCGTGTATTACACTCCACGAGCGTGTGTTACATTCCACGCACATGAGAGGTTCAATGCGCGCACAACTCATGTTTCAAAGAAAAAAAGCTCTTCCTCACCAAAGCTTGATACATCCATGTTTTAGTCATGGAAGCCACTGGGGTCATGGGGTGGGGACAGCGGTAAAGTGGCCAATCATAGACAGATGATCGTTTCTGTGTTTTTTTTTTCTACACTTGGTTTTTCCAATGTTTCAGGTGCGCAGGAGGAGATCAACGAGTGAGCAGATCGATAGAGAGCACAGACAGCTGCCACTCACGCAGGTATTTCTTGACTTTTGTTCCTGCAGTAAAGAGAAGTGCTCGTGGTCGCTGAGTTGTGCACGCATGGGAGGTTCAATGCGTGCGTGGAGTGGCATACACGCTCATGGTGGACTTTTGGCGTAAATTTGACACCATAGAAATTCACATCGGGAAATTCGTGCTGCCGGTGGTGCAGTGGTCAGCACTGTCGCCTCACAACAAGAAGGTTCCAGGTTCAAGTCCTGGCTCGGGCACAGGATCTTTCTGTGTGGAGTCTCCATGTTCTTCCTGTTCCTGCTGGGTTCTCTCTGGTACTCCAGCTTCCTCCACAGTCCAAAGACATCAAGAGGGGATGAGGCTGATTGATACTCTAAATTGACCGTAGGTGTGACTGTGAGTGTGAATGGTTGTTTGTCTCTCTATGTTGGCCCTGCGATGGACTGGTGACCTGTCCAGGGGGAACCCTGCTGGGATAGGCTCCAGCACAAGCTGCACAGATGCTCTCAGGCAAACCAAGTAGTCTTAAGGTCATTTGCTTCAACTTCTTTATTGAAGGACCAATGATGATGCAGCAGTCTATTAACACTTGGCCTGATGACTGTATCAATATCTCGCAACCTCAGAAGTTGACCACTGCAATTACATCATCCACTATTAGAACCAATCAGGAACTACTTTACTGTTTGGTGTCAGAGTTTCTAAACTTCTCATTGGTTTTTGATAGGAGTGCATCCAGACTCCTGAGGTGCAGATACTATAACCAGGCTAATAAACAATCACAGCAAACTGGTCATGCCCAGAACAGTTCATGGTTGCTCAGCTGACTGCACAACCATAAGCATCTAGGGCAGGGGTCTCAAACTGGTCCAGTAAAGGGCCGCTGTGGCTGCAGGTTTTCATTCCAACCCAGCAAAAGCAACACCTGATCCAACAGATGAGCTGTGTGGACACAGCTTAATTGATTTAAGTAGAATCAGGTGTTGGAATGAAAACCTGCAGCCACAGCGGCCCTTTACTGGACCAGCTTGAGACCCCTGATCTAGGGTATTTACCAATTTGTCCGCACATTGCTCTGGTCTGCCATACTGTATGCCTCAAGTTCAAGCCATTGATATTTTCCTAATGGTCAGCTAAACCTGTGTTGGACACAGGTGATGAATATGTGATGTCCTTGTTGAATGTGTTTGTCGGGGTGTTATATACAGCTTTATTTCATGCTGGAATACAATACTGCATGACCGCAAAGTGATCACTTTTTTTTTTTGAACCAAACAGAACGTTTGCTGAAATTGATCGGATGCAGCTCAACCCTACAGAACATTTCCCACCAGCCACCGCCGCTCTTGAGTAACAAACACTGACATACAGTACACATGTGGAATGGAGATGTATTCAGACTGCTGGAGTGATTTGAGAATTGATTTCTATTTATGTTTTCACCTTTTTTTGCCTCGACTCTGCACCTCCTGTGAATCCAAACTGCCTGCAGCTTCCATCCTCTGAAGGAACGAGCTACAAAACTTCTCAGAAACACCTTCAAAGCCTACAGGAGGTGAGTATTTGATACTGAAAAGACAGATTTTCTGTGGAGTATTTCTATGAAGACCTTTACAATGTTCAGACAGGATGCCCGGTAGAAAACTGATATGGAATTCTGCACTGCTATTTTAGAGCATTAGCCCCAGCAAGTTCATCTCTTTAGCTGGTGCCTTTGAACTGGTGCCTGCATGTAACATCTACCAAATGCATGCAGTGCTCACAGACCCTCTGTAATGTCTACACACTACCTACAGGGCAGACCATGAAGTGAACTGCAGCCCATCTCATCACACTCCCACTCTACTTCAGAGAGCCTTTTTAGCAAAATCAATTCTAATTCAAACCAAATTATTTTTTTTTTAAAATACCTTGCGAGTTTTAAGAAGGCAAGCAGCTGCTCTCGGCTCCCAGCTGAGCCCCTAAGCCTCGACTACAACACAAATCCAATCCCTGCTATTCTCCATGCTGCAGAGAGCTGGGGCACATCCTCGGGGCTTGTCATTTCAACTCTGCCTCTCTTTTGTTACATGCCATCCCCTCTGCTTCTCTACACTCCTTTTTGACTGGCTGCTGAGCTCCGCACTTCTCAGACAAGTCACTCTTGGGAGGAAAAGAAAAGCTACATTTTTTTCTTACCCTTTCACTTTCTTCATAAGTTGAACACAATATTGAAAATTTACAACTCAAAACCCTTAAAAAAAATGTTCACAATTGGATGCTTGTCCAAGTTGCTGTTCCATAAAAGTCATGAATTCAAAGAAAGCTACAGTTTATTAGATGTTAGGTTCCATTATTCTAGCTTTGGATTCAGTTGTCTAATTGCTATCCATGACCAGATGATCAATCCGGCAACATCAGAGTGAGCCTCCCTGATCCAGATACAAATCTGACAAGAATACAATTTCTCGAAATATATTTTTCAACTACACTATGATACCATGATATTCCATGATGCAACAAGGGCATTCCATGAGGACCTTTGGTCGATCTCTGAATATGGCTGTCATCATTCTCCGGTTCCTTGATTCGATTGAACGTTCGATTTTTAAGGTCCCAAAGAAAACGTGCTAGATAACACCATGGTTGACCAAGTTTTGAAAACCAAAGATTATTTAATATCATGCCTTGATTTCATTTAAATTTTGTATTTGTATTTTAAAAGATAAATAGATATTTCCTTTAAAATATTGATATGACAGCAGTGATTGTGATGTAAACCCAGCGGCATGCCGGCCATCAGAGAAGCTGTCTGATTTCTACCAGCAGGCTGCTGTTGAAACATATTATTGTCAGATTTGATCCCAGTGAATCATCTGGTCTGGGTTTTTTGTTTTTTTTTGCGTTTCTGCCCTGTGAATGACACTCTTCTGTTACCATTGGCTGGCCTGAGTGCAGGAGAAGCAGATTGCAAACAACATTTAAAACCACAACAACGTCAATCTGCTGTGCATTACAGGTGGAACAAGGACTCAAAGTAGGACACATGGACAGGGTCCCTAGCTGTCCATGGCGGTGTTTGTCATACAGGCTGTTATAGAGGCTGAACTAACCAGATACCCAAAATATTTCCCTTCCGAAGGTGTGGGTGGAGAGAGAAAAGAAATCATTGACCCACCCTTTCAATGTCAGCGGTCAGAATTGAAACAGACTGTCAATTAATTTAAAATCTCTTTGTATGTAGTCTCTGTGGTTGAAAATGCAGTTCTTTTTTTGTTAATTATCACTTTGATGCTTTTGTTAAACAAATTTTAACTTCTTACATGTAACCAAAATGTCACACTGATGATAAAATGTATTAGATAGACCAGCTGTGCTCCACACAGAAGAAAAAAATGAAAAGGTGATGCATACAGGTTTAAATTACAGGATTCAATTCACTGCAAAACAGCAGGTAACTATAACGATAATAATTATTATGATGGGGTGAAAAATGACTCACATATGCACTCTGGACTGAATTAAAATTACACAACAGGGAAGGTAAAATTAAAACTATCCACCTCCCCTAGAGATATAAATTCAGTCCAAACTGTTGGACAGGCCAGCGTACAGCCTGAGCCCTAATGAGGGAGAGTGTTAATTACCTCAAGCATTAATGTGTCAACGCTGACAGAAACTAAAATCTGACATTAAATTGCCTGACTTCCTCCTCTGCTGGGTTTGGTGACAAACCCCACAATCAGCCTTGCCTTCTCCTCTTTCTGTGGTCGAGTATTTTCTCAACCTGCTGGTCTGTTTGGTTTGTTTGTCCAGCGCTAACATGGCTGACATTGACACAGTGCCGCCATTACCCCATATGTAGCTCACATTCCTGGTTAATTGGGTTTGAGGCCCCCGCGGGTATGAATGTGTGTTGAAGGGAGAATTGGCCTGGCTGCTGCATGTGTGTGTGTGTGTGTGTGTGTGGGGGGGGGGGGGGTGTTGGGATTGTGCTGCATGATTAAGGTTGAGGGGTCACTGGGTTGTTGTATGCAATATTGTTTATCAAGTGAGTGAAATAAAACTAAAACTCCGCCAGTGGTTTTGATGTTGAATTCACTGTCTGAGAAATCTGCAAAGTTTTATTCATGAAATGGATATTTTTCCTCACTTCTTTATGATTCTGTCACGTTGAACTCCATGCTGTGTCTGTGTGTTTTCACTGGGGTGGGAAACCAAGGTGTGATAAGGTTAAAGAAACAAATGAGCACTTCGCAACAAAGCCAAACACCCGGCAGGGAGCGTAGCGGCTTTATAAAGTGTAAGAGCTCTTTAACATCCATTTCCTCACTTCATCTAGATATCCTTCCCCAGTGCTGCTCCAGCTTGACTGTGCGCTTTTTTTGTCTCTTCTTTTTCCTGACTTCTACCCCCGCTGTGAGCCCCTCCCCATTCACCAACGCCTATTCATCTGAAGTTGATGAGCATTCTTTTTGCAAATGCACTTTGGGTGGAAGACAGTCTCGTATCTCTAAGAGTATGCTCACCACGTCGGGGGTGAAAGCACTTGGATGAATGCTCCACTCCTCTACTGCCCTATATTTCCCTATTCATTCACAGTAAATTGTGGTGTCGGGATTGCGGTGCCTTTAGTCATCTCCAAGACATGAGTTATACACCGGCTGTACATCTGAGCACCGGAGGAGGAGGAAGAGGAGGGGGAGGAAGGGGAGGAGAACAGGACATGGCGATGAAAGGAAAAGAACCGGTGAAGAGGCGGGACAGCGCAGCTCATCTCTGAAAAGACAGTGACATAGAAGCAGGTGGATGATGGCGTCGCGCGGTTGGATCATGAGCAGGCGGAAATCATGCATGAGGCGCACAGCTGTACTTATTCAGAACAAGAAAGAAGTAGCACAAGTTAAACTTCCACAACTCTGGGAGTCAGTGATGACAGAGGAGCCACAGTCAGTGCAAAAGTAGAGTACCGCATGAATTACTCCTGTAATACAACACTTAATAGTCCTTTTAACTGCTACTTAAAATATAGCCCACAAAACATACAGTGGCCCTTTTTAATATGGTATGTAGATGTGTCTGGATTTGTACAAGCTAATCCAAGTGTAGAGAGTAATGCACTACACACACACTCACACACACACTCACACACACACACACACACTCACCTCTTTCTCTCTCTCTCTCTCTATTTATATATATATATATATATATACATAAATATATATATATATATATATATATATATATACATATATATATATATATATATATATATATATATATATTCATATATTCTACAATTTGTATCTTTTTTTGCAAGTCATTAACATGCTCACCAGTACTAAAAGTGCTCATTTAACGTTGTAGCTAAGATTACCTCTCAGCCCTCAAGCATTCTGGGGGAAATATTTGCAGTTCAGGTGTGAGTTTTCTATCATAAACATTATTTCTCCCTCCAAGAGGTGAGGGACAAGAGTATATTACGATCTCATAAGGCACGAAGCAACACTTCCATGGAGCAGGAGTCCCAGCGCAGCTCACTCCTGTGACCCAGGTGCAGCACACAATAGCTCTGTTCCTCAAGGAGGAGATGCTCCATGCAGGCCTTAAATTAAATCACTGTTGTTTGAAAAAAAGGTTTATCATCACTTTGTTTTTGATGATGCCAAAACAGAGCAATTACTACATTTTACACTGTGAAGTAATTATTTATAATGTTAGTGCTGTACTAGTACCAAAGTATGTACCATTGCTTGTTTTGAAGACCTGTTTAGGCCACAATAGCCAACATGATTGTTAAAAAAATATATATATATATATATATATATATATATATATATATAGATATATATATAGATAGATGGATAGATCAGTAAAATATCGACTGCATTTTGATATTCTACAACTTACTCACACAGCATAATGATCATGATTGCAGAAACATGTTCAGTCTCACACTGTCCGCAGCAACAAGAAAACAATGTGAGCATTAACATGAATATTTAAGTAAAAACAGTTCCTTCAATATAAAAGTAAATGTGTCACTAATTAATTCAGTTGTAATTCAGTCAGTTGTTGAGTTGTAACTGTGTTTGTGTGTGTTTAAGCTCTCGTGAAATGGACAGCAACAAGGAGTTGGAATCTTTCTTCATCCCGATGCCCTCCCGTCCTTCCGTCATCTCTGCATGACCAGTCCCTCTTGTCGTCAGCATCTTAAATGACATTCCTCCCGAACTATTAAAGCTTCCACGCTGCTCTCCTCCATCCGTTGTTGTCTCAACCAAACAAGACGCCTTCACGGGATGCTCATTAAAATCCTTTCAGCTGAATCGGATGAGTGAAACAGCCTAAAGCATTTGTAAAATGGAAAAAAGCCATAAACTGAATATCAAATAGTTATTTTGTCAAGCCTCATTCATAATTTAAAATTAACAACTTAAAGGCCCAAAAAACAACAAATTGAAGAAACAACAGAAAAATATCCACAAAACTTTTGGAAAGGTGCAGGAGGAAAGTCTCAATTAATCCGAAAAGTTAATTGTAAATTAATTACTTTCTTTTTGGTGTAATAGATTACAAAGTTGTGTGGCCGATTCATGACGAACATTCCATGTTTCAAATTTGAGAAGGTTGTTGTGGCACTAAGGCAGCACGGTGCTGCAGTGGTCAGCACTGTGGCCTCACAGCAAGAAGGTTCCGGGTTCGAGTCCCGGCTCTGGTACGGGATCTTTCTGTGTGAGTCTCTATGTTCTCCCTGTTCCTGCTGGGTTCTCTCTGGTACTCCAGCTTCCTCCCACAGTCCAAAGACATCAAGAGGGGACCAGGTTAATCCAGACTCTAAATTGACCGTAGGCGTGGCTGGGAGAGCCAATGGTTGTCTGTCTATATGTGTTGGCCCTGCCATGGACTGGTGACCTGTCCAGGGTGAACCTCGCCTCTCTAGCCACAAGGATAGGCTCCAGAAAGTTGAAACTCTAAAACACAGAAAAGCTAAATAAATCTCTGCTTGCTCTCAGCATGTACAGTATAAACAGTGTCGACCATCAAATCAATTTCCTAGGAATTAAATCTCTTATTTTACAGATTACAGTTTTATGTATTTTTAATCCAAAGTGTGATATATGTCATCATTTTTAGCATCTAAATTATTGTCCTTTAAGATTACTATTGCAATGTCCTCAAATGAACTTTGAGTGATTTAGGAGCTGTTTATTCTTGTAACAATGGTGTCTCTAGCATCTATCACAGTTTTCTTTTTCATCATCAAACTTCACAACTGCAGAAAAAATAACAAATAATAGTATCTCAAATTGTAGAACACAGTAAATCAAGCATGTACACACCCACCGTGCTACTTTAGGCGTAGAGACGTGTGCAGATGCCACTGGATTAACTCAGATGCACTAAACCAACAGCGCTGAGTGCCGTGCTTTTTTACTTCCTCATTTCTGGTCACATGACATGTTTTGTTCCCCGACTTTCTGTGACCTCAAACAAACACTGAAAGACCTAAAGTACTGCAGAACTTCAACACAGGCTTATGTCAACCTATCAACTTAATTGTAACAAAACAGTGTTTAATGGTGATTTATTCCAAGAGTCTCAGTGTCATTGTTATTAATAAATCTTTTTTTTTCAACATTTATTCAACTTGTGGAGGGAACTGATTTGGATTTGAGTTGATTCCGGACCCAAAACCTCTTGTGCCATGACTTTAGAGCAAATGATGTAAAACCTGGAAATAGAGTTTGAGTTGGCCTGGTTTATAAAATAAAATGCTTTAAAACTGAGTAGAGACCTCATTATTTTGTTTGATATTCCTGAATTTCTGTCTGTCATAATTTATACATTCATCATCATCATCAGTAATATACTGACTATGACAACTTCAACCTCAATTCACATCACTTATCAACAATAAAAAGTCAGTGTAGTTGGACTGAAACGTAACAGCTCTTCAAAAGAGACAAACACTACTGTTACATACAACAATCAACACAAGGAAAGCGTAACACACACACACACACACACACAAACACACACACACACACACTCACGCGCAAATGGTCAAGTTGACCGACTGGCTTCCTGCTCTAACTGAATGCCTCCCCTGACAATTGGATTGTTGAACTCACACTTGCATCGCACCATTATGTTCTCCTTTCACCAAGGACTGTGTGTCTGTGAGTGTTTTTGTCCGCGTGTTAGTAGTGATTACCCAACTCAATTCCATTGTTCGTTCTTTTCCTAGAGATATTGCAAAATTTTGCAGTAAATTAAAGATACGGTCAATAAACGTGTTTTTTTGATTGTGTATTTTTTGTCACAATCCCACGCTTTGTGAACCCCGTGACTGCCCTCTGAGAGGACTGACACATCTTTGTGATGGACTGCTGTTCGAACACGCCAGTTAAAGATCAGCAGCAGCAGCTCATATAGATGGAAGAGCTGGCAGCAGCTTTTTCGTCCGGAGAAAACTGTTGTTGCTTAAGAGCTTAGATTTTTTTCTTTAAATCGTGTTCAAGCTGAGGCCTCAGTGTTTTTTGTAATCTTGATTTTTCTGGCGAGAGCTCTTTGGCGTTCCTGTAAAGCTTCCAGCTTAAAGAACACTCCAAATACAGAATTTTCCCTCTGTGTCTGCTTTTGCGGCCTGCCTTCACCATGTGTCATTTTAATTGATTGGGTTTTTGAATACCATGACATCCATGAACTGCCATTGGGGGCCAGTGGATTGAGCCTCCAACACATCTGACACAGTACATTACATTATACAGATGTATTAGCACTTAACTATTTACACAGCAGGCGCTGACATTTACTATTGACATCTGGCATTGAATTTGTGTCCACCTGATTAATCCAAGTCTAATATCCATTCCCTTTTCACTCTGCTACATTTACTGCTTCATTACTAACTTTGCTATCCCCACTAATCATTTCAGGCAAGTATTTCACTTGGCCATCTCACACACTGATGGATAGAACACATTTCAACAGTTTTATGTTCATCTTCACGCCAACATCTCATCTGTTTTAGCTCCTCTGTTTATCCTGAAACCACCACCCGACAGTGACTAACTGGAACTACAACTATTTCTTTATGGCTGTAGTATTTAACTGAAATACTGAACAGGAAAATACTCAGTTGAACACAGACCGAATGTAGGGGAGGCCACAGCATCACTGTGGCAATCCAACACTGCGTTCAAATGAGCCCTGTATCCAGTTCCATTTACATCTGGCATTTACACGTGCTTCCAGTGGTTTGACTGCTCACTCTCACACTGAGATATTCTTGAAGGAGCTACACTTTCCTTAAATCTACACACTGGACTGTCCATGATGTGCAATGTCAGCAGGGCAAAATGTTTTTTGGGTTTTTTTGTGCGTGCGTGTGTGTGTGTCCTTGCTCCACTGGCCCCATCTGTGCTTCAGGGCATCGATGCATCGATGGCTCAATTGGACAATGTAATGTTCTTGTCCCTGTACATAAATGACAGAGGAATGGATTTATTCACTGAAGTAGGTGGTAGAATAGTCTCTTACAGCAGGTAACAGTGGGATTTTCACCATGTGTGCAGCGTGCCTTTCAAAAGATGGACTTGCATTCAAAGACTATAAAACCAAAACACACGTGCGTAAGCTGAGACGGCATCGTTTGCCTCTCTGTCCACGAATATCTTGTTTTTGATGTGCTTTCAGTTAAACACTGCAGTGGATCCTGTGGAGCGTGTGTCTTACTCCAGGCCAATTAGAGACCAACTGACATGTATACATGCTGGATAATTCAACTCACCAGAGATGGTAATATTTCTCTGTGCTTTGACTAGAAAACACATTCAGTAATTGTCAGGATTTCTCTGAAAACCAGGTCTCACCCGGGGGTTGAAACCTCCAGGGCGACCTTCTTGAAGTCTTGAAATTGTCTTGCTATAATCAATCATTTCCAAAAAGCAATATTTCGAATATGCACTGCCTTTTGGGGGGGGGGGGGGGAATGCTGTCAAAGAAAATCAAAACTATTGATGCAGAGTCTCAGCGCTGAGACGCCAGGAATGCACATGCCTGGTCTGTTGTCACATTGTTTTTGAGATCACAAGTCAGTCAGACAGTTGGAGATTTACACAAAGATACATGGCAAGATGCTCTATTCATTGCTTATGCTATGGAAAAAAATGTTAAATGCTATAAACAGTCTTGCAGGGTCAAAAAACAGTCACTCAAATTTTGGTGCATTTAAATGCCTGTCTATCTACAGTCAACCTGCCCTGTTGAAAACTGTTGATAACTGGGTATGGCATTGAAATGCAATGATACATTCAAGTAATTGCACATAACTGATATAATTACTATGCAGCCCCATGGAACTAAAGGCATTCAAGATACAAATTCTCAGTGTGGCACATCTTTAAAAGGATACATGAATGTTTCTCATTGAGAAGAAGCTGTGCTCTGCATCCACACAGCACTTAAGTGTGAGCATGGTATTCTCAAGAATGCGCTCCCACTGGTTTCACTTCAGCCTATCTTTCTGCCCTGCAAATGTTCCTTTTTTGGCTTGGATTGGGAGATGAATAGGTTTTACAAGATTCAAAGTACAGTATTCACCTTTTACCATCTGTGCTGAGTACTGCAGATGGGTGCTCTAGATTTGCATTGTGCCAGTGTGAAGCAAGTTTGAATTTGATGTTTAAGTGAGCAAACATTCATTTGCAACGGGACATGAAGGCTATATATTATGTACACTGAATAGCATAATGTCTTACAAGTGCATAAAACTGCATGTTGCACCCCATTTCATCTGCAATTGAAACATACTGTCAATGTGGAGTGGTAGGTTTGGGTGCCCAGACTGTGCCATTATGTGCAGCAGCAAAATAAAGAGTGCAATGAGAGCAAGATAAAACAGAATATAGATCATCAAAGGTGGTAATTGGAAAAAAATATATACCCTCTGCCTATTAAATTACAAGCTTCATAGCTCTGAGGCACACCGCCCCAACACACACGCACACACACGCACACTGTTTTCAGGGTCCTAACTTCAATCAAAGGGTGCTGACTTTGATCCCATGATGCTTTGATCTCAGTAATGCTAATTGTCATCTCAGTCACTTTGAGGCATTTTATAAATCACTTTAAAACATGTTGGGGTTTTTTTTTTGGGGGGGGGGAGTAAATATGTTGCAGAGATCTACAATGTGAAATGTCATCTGGTCCATCTGTCCGTCCCCGAGGTTCCCAACCTGGGTGTCACTCTGGACACTCTCTCATTCCCACTTTCATTCCCAAATCCGATCTGAAGCAAAAACTACATTCTGTTGCCCAAAAAAGACATTCAGGCTCCGGCTTTCTTTTACCAATTATGTGGCAGACTACCTCATACAGGTCTTCATTGCCTCCCTCTTGGGCTACTTTAATTGAGTCCACTTTGGCAATACCCTGGACAGGCTCCGGTATGTGGAGAGCTCAGCTGCGGCTGCTGCTGCGACCTGTGTCAATCCATGCTGTAAAATCACTTCTTCAACAAAGCCTTTTATACATGTCCTATTTGTTGTTCTATAGTTAGGGCCTGAGCCAGAAGGTACTTCTGGGCGAAGACCCTATTATGTTTCGAAGTCAGAGAGACACGAAGTCAGCGCTAAAAGCAGTAAAAACACACACTTAGGAGCATCACAGGCCTCTAAAAACATCACAGGAGGGTCCGGGGGGGGACGGGGGGTGAGGTCCCCCATTGAAACCTATGGTGGCAAAAATTATATCTGAAATTGTTAAGTTTCTTTGGCTATTCTTTTTCTTCTTCTTTCTTTCTTCTCCCGCCTCTTTAACGCTGAATTTGACCCCCTGAACATGCATGAAATTCGCTGAATTTTTGCACACACGTCCGGTCCGGCGAAAAATTTTATATTTAAAAAAAAAATTTAACGCAAAACTCAACAGCGCCACCTAGCAAGCCAAAAACACGTTTACGTCAATAACTTCCCCGAGGAATGTCCCACAGACATGGGACCAACACCGCTGGATTCGTCTCATCAAGACGAAAAATTCGTACACTCTGACCCCTGACCTAACTCCAACAGGATGTCCACAATTTGGACACAAACGTCCAATTTTTAACCATCGCACCCTCCGAACAAAATCTATCTCCTCCTAAACCGTAAATGGTATCGCTTCCAAACTTTCACACATTACTCTCCCGACTGTGCTGATTAAAAGTTCAGTAAGAATAATATACTACGCGCTCGGTTTGGATTTTATAAGCCGTCAAAGTTGCGACAAAAATTCACGTTATAATGGAAGTCAATGGGGAGGCCGTGTCCTCTCATGGTACATACTCTCGAACAAATGGTTCTCACGTCTATACCATACATCGCAAAGCTTTTACAAACATATCACTGTATTCCTGACAAAAATCCCTACAAAAATATGGTATTTTGTGTTACTTTTGACCAACGTATGCCGAGTTATTCAGCTTTTACACACTACATTTCTCTGAATCTTCTGCTCTCTCCACTCTAGCACAGATCAAAGAAAGTGCAGCGGGGGAGGGGTTCTTAATGGGCCAGCTGGCAGCTCTGCTCTCAGCTCTGAAAGAGATGGCAGAGATTTGTTTACTGTAGTCATGGAAACCACAATTGGAGCTTCTCTGCCCTCATGTACATACTCTCACACAAACACTTGTAGCTTCTAAACTAAAACACTCACACCTTCAGAAAACACACCATTGAATTCCTGAGAAAAAACTCTACGAACTGATGTCTTTACAGTCCACTTTTGACCAACATATGCAGAGTTATGACTGTGTTTGTCAGTAAAACTGCCAAATCCTCCTCTGCTCTCAGCTCTGACACAGATGGCAGAGAGCGAGCAGAGAAGGGAGGGGCTCTTAAAGGGCCGGCTCTCAGCTCTGCAGTCACACTGTGCAGCGCACTGAGGCTCGTATCTCCTAAACTACAAGGCCTAGGGATTTGCCGATTACACCGTTGGATTGGGGCCGGCGATCCGGCCGCGGCTAGGCGGGGGCTCAGGCCCTAACAACGCTGCTTGCAGCTTTAATTTTTTTTGTCTTTTTTTTTTCCTTGTAAAGCATACTTGGGTAAGTCTCTACATGAATCTAAATCTAAAGTATTATTAGTACTACTCCATGTGCTGTGGGGCAGTGGTGGGCAGCTGTGGGTCTGAATTTCTCCCGGCTGTATGTTCTGATGAGTTTTCTTCAAAAATTCAAGTAGGATGCTCAGTGTACGCCTGCTGATGGGACCGTCACTGAATCAAATGTAAACAATGATTTGACTCATCAATTAGAAAAGAAAAGGAAAAAGCTTTCTTTTCTTTGAGATCATTAAAGTCATTCTTTTTAAGTTGGAGGTTATATTCATGTTTGTTGTATGACAAGATATAAATGGGGAGAAAATGCTGACACTGGTTTTGGACATTGATTTAACCGTATTGACAGGAGCTAACAGGTTGACACAGCTCCTCTCACCCTCTGTGTGTGTTTCCCCTCTGATTTATTCAGGTTGTCAATGTATTCATCCCCGAGTTATAAAGAGGAGGAATTTGAGAAGGAATTTCATCTGATGTCCTCTCTTTTAACTGTCTTAGGCTTCATCCCTGTATTTCGACTGTAAGGTCAAGAGCTGCTCTGACCCCCAGGCCTTGATCTGGGTCTGGGAATGAACCTGTGGTGCCTTCCATAATTCTTTTGTAATCATAATTTTGTTGGTAGAACACCTGCTGATAGCAAAACTGACACTTACGGCGCCAGCGTCGTCTGGATGCATAGCTGTGTTTAGACTATATGAAGGTCACATTTGTGCAGGATGTTCCAATGAGGCATTACTGGTAGTGCCCAACGTTACTCGTCTAGTTTATGAGGGGTCGGACGCTGATGTTCTGGGGGGGCTGACTCAAGCTCATCTCACTGGACATCCAGTAAAGTGTCCAGTGTAAGACATCCCTGAGTCTCCAGCCTGTTTCTTGTGTCCAACAAATTCTTTCATAACACAAAATTCCTCTACAAATTAAAAAAATCGGACGGCATTGCTCTGCTGCCTAACAGAACACCTCTTACAATTACATGTTCTTTTAAAGGTTATTTTTTTTAAAGCTATGTTCACTTGTGTGTAGACTTTCTGTCGTGATGCCTGTGCTGTCATATCCCAAACAAATGGTGGCTTTATCTTGAAATGTCAGCATTTACTGTCAGTCTAAAACCTGTTTCAAAAGCTAAACATGGATCAGAGTTTGCTGCAGGGAGTTTAGAACCACAGTCTTCAGTTTACTGTTGTTGTATGTCCAACATTTACTGCAGGGACGGTATTGCATCCTTGGACACACAGGCAAGGACTTTAGAGTCCCTCTGATCTTTAAATTACATTATCTAGTAATGTAATAAATAAAGATCAATGGAGCACATATCAAATACATCGGCTGTAAGGATGGCTGCTTCACTCTGGCGTGTCAGAAGTTTAAATCATCATTGAAGCCTCGTGCAACTGAGACGCTCACATTTTCTGCAGCAGGGGATCGCTAGATGTATTCATCACATACAATTTTAGATATTTGTTCATCTCTTCAGGAAAAACTTGCAAATACGCTTTATTGTTTGAACTTTGAACATGTTTAACACTCTGTGATTGTTATGCTGCTGCTGTGAAATCATTGAAATATTACTGCTAGCTGGTGTTTTAATTCTGAAACTCGGATTCCTTTAAATTATGATATGTGTCGTGAGATTAGATTAGATTAGATTAACAGGCTACTTCCAAGAGTCCTTTATAGCAGCTATCATAAAACGTATTCATGCCGTGTTTTAGCCAAATATCAGACCGCTTGTAATCTTCCCCTTGGTTTCCAGTTGTCAAACAGTTGCTCTACTTTCGAAATAACAATGGTTTGAGGTTCTTTAGTTGGGATTCAGAGTGCATCATAGCACTGTGACAAGACTGGTGAAAGTTACAAATGATTTCCTTATTGCATCAGACGAAGGACTTGTCTGTGTCCTTAGATCCTAACAAGATGAAACCAGTTGGCTACCTGAACTTCAAGCCTTCAGGACGTATGTACCTGGATAACCTCCAAAGTCCTGCTTTTTCTTCTTCTTCTTTGTTTAAATCAAAATTAGTTCTCGGTACCAAGCATCACATCCACATAGACCAAAGATATGAACTAATGAAAAATCGCAAAAAGCAGGGTGAGATGTGTCCTGTCGATTCTTGAGTTTATTTTGGCAGCTGTGATGTGTCGTGTAGATTCCTCATCCACTTTCTGTGTCCCGTGAATTCATGTGTACTCTTCCATGCTTTGCTAGGAGCACAGAATAAGGCATCATTTAGATCTTTCTCCATCACCCCCTACTTGCTTGCTGGCTAAACCCAAATGTGCATCACAACTAAATACAGATTATAGGAAATGTGCATGTTGTGACCTTGCAGACAGCAAACCTACATATAGGAGTAAACTTTGGCAAAAATGCAAATGAGCATTTGAACATTTCTAGTCACAAAACTCTATTGTGGCTGATTGTAGGAATTTTTTAAATGATTTGAAGCCCTTACAAAAGTCTTGACTGTTTTAAAATACTGATGTTTTTGCACTCAGAGTTCGCATGTTGTGTTGCATCCGAACAAAATAACAGCACAACTAATGTGCAAAGAAGTAAAAGTACTGAGTAATGACATCAAAACAAATATTTCAGGATAGGACATGTACCAGAAGGAGTCAACGAGTATAAGACTCGGAGAAAATGCACATCTGCATCAGTCTTATTCATAAGTTCATTTTTGAAAAAACAAGCAAACAAACGTTTGTATTTAGATGTGATGTAAACCCAAGTGTTGCATGGTAACAAATGTTTTTCAGTAGTTTTGTTTTTGCTGCATGACAACAACATATATTCATAACCGCTGTGGAAAAATGTCGACATCACGTTAATGCAGAGCAATTCCATCTTCAACCAAAATGTAGGTTGTAACAACAGAGAGGTGCTTTTTATAAGTCAGAAAAAGAAAGATGACGTCTCAAAGTGTTGTTTTGTATAAAATTAGGGAATAAATCAACAATGCTGATTATCAGGGCATATCAGTCACTGTGTGTGATAATTTTCTGGAGCCATGTGCAATTGCATATGAATTTGGGCACCCAGTGAGGTGATAAGTGGACTTGGGCGGACGGATGGACAGAGATTTCCTCATTTTATAGAAAGATGAGTCCCTAATGATGTATGTTCTCCTTCCTCCCACAGGGGGCTGTAGATGATGTGTAGCTAAATGATGTGTATCCTCCCTGCCAAAAGGTGAACTTCCAATGCCGTGTACCCCCAGCTGTGGAGCAGAGCAAGAAGGTGGCGTAACCTGATATTTGTGTTATGTAAGTATCACTTTATACATCCATTAGGTGGCACTCTACAGCACATATGTTGCTGTACATCATGTGCACACAATGTAAATCAGTCTGTACAAATCAATCACAGTCTTAACAGTAACCTATCTCCAGGTTCTTAAGGTGTTTCCAAAGAGGAAGGGGACGCCGTTTCCTGTTTGCTAATCCACCTCAAAAGTTAACGGGCGCTCCCTCGGCCCAAACAGCAGCCCTCCCTTAAGTTTGCTGAAAATCCGCCTCACATTCTTTGCCTAATCCTGCTGGCATTCATCTGGATAGATCTCTGATCTGAGACAACTTGAACTCACAGCAACAGCTTCAGACATTCTAGGTCAGGGAGCAAGTCCTTTTGAACCTTAAACCAACGATGATGAGTAGGTTTCCTTGCATGGCAGCCATCAGTGTTGAAACATAGGTGAATGGATGAAGGCGTTATGTAAATGCAGAACACTTAATATTACTGTTTGTAATATTCATAAATGCCCCCCCCCCAAATATTCTGTTTATAACAGGCAATGTCACAGAGTGATGTCTTTCATTGATATGCAGGATATTCAGTAGTGAACCTTGAATTTGGGGTGCAAATATGTCTCCTCTCAGTCCAGTGTTTGTAACAGAAGATATCATTTCATTTTCCAGTCCTATCCTACATGACTTTCCTGTTCCGACCCGCTCCTACCACATAAATAAATCCAAACTCAACATCAGGCGTTAGTCAGTTCAGTGTGTGAGCTTTCCCATGTTCAATGTAAGTCATTTTATGTGTTTTGATGAATTCTATTAAAACAAAGAATTAAAAAAAGTAAAGTTCATGAAGATCCTGCCAGCCTGCAGCTTCCCTGCACTTGGGTCCACCTGTCTCCATCCACCGTGGCACAGCCCCTCATGTAGGACCCCAAATTAATTATGGTCCAGTTCTTTCAAGTGTGTCTGCACCATACCAGCAAGCTAGCATGCACATTCACAGCACCCACTGAACAGCCCACCGAAATGGTAAAGGTCCATAATTAATGTCAATTACACCTGTGTTTACCCTGCAGTGACATTTTAAAGTGGGTGCTGTTAAAAGAATGCATTAAAGCCCTCGTAATGAACCTCACTGTGCAATCTGCTTCACAGCACAGTAAAATGAATACAATTTAAAAACAAAGACTGGAAATGGAAATGATAATAAAAATATGTTCAAGATCAAATGAATAATACAGCTGTACTCAGGAGTGAAATTAACTACAGACAGGTATAAATGGAACGTTACAAAGACGTGTATAGACACTGATATTCACAGAGGCTCAGTTGGCATCATACTCATCTTTTTATTTTCCTTCCCTGTATCACGCTTGGCTCTTCTTTGTATGTATGCTGGATACAACATGCATGGATTAAAAGGGCAAAAAATAAATCTTCAATGGGAAAATCAATACTTTAAAATTATCCTCCGACATGACATGATATCCTGCGAAGGACTGGTGA
Source organism: Aulostomus chinensis (assembly GCF_037954235.1). Lineage (NCBI taxonomy): Eukaryota > Metazoa > Chordata > Actinopteri > Syngnathiformes > Aulostomidae > Aulostomus > Aulostomus chinensis. Next base: position 2,874,835 of record NC_141332.1, on the reverse strand, counting down.
TCTGTCCAGGGTGAATCCCGCCTCTCGCCCTGAGCCAGCTGGGATAGGCTCCAGCATGGATGGATGGAGATGATATCACCACACACAAATTGTTTTCTAAAAAAATACACAAGATATTTTAGCCCTAAATTTAGCTTTACAGACAAACAAATCCAGATGTGTCATAGTCCCATTCAGCAGGTACTTTTTTGAATGATTATCGTCATTGTCAGTTCCCTTTATTTGTTGTGTGTTAACCTGCCTCTTTTTTATGATTTCATCTTTACAAAAGTGTTGGTCAGAATATTTTGATGCACATTTTTTGAAACACTTCAGCATTTTAAAATTTAATGAAAACTGCAACATTAAAACGTAGTAGTAGTTTTTGCCTTTTTCAAAAAGGACGATGAAGCTACATACCAGGAGGTGAAAACCCATAATCTGAATAAACTCTGATGTACTGACTCACGACTGGCCAGCTGCTTCTGTTGATGCCACCTTACCAGAGAACCCCAAACCCTCTCTCCCAGGACTGCGTACCACAAAAAAGCCTCTGCCCATTGTTTGCTGACACACAGCTCTTCTTGTTCTGAAACACACAGAATCCACATTCCTTTTGCTGCAAGATGTCCACAAGCAGCTAACATACATTTAGTTGGAAGGTTTATTTTTTCTCCGTTTTGTCTCTTTTCTTCTTCCAAAAAAGGCTTTTTTTCTCTAACCGGGGTGGAAAGGATTAAGACCTTCAATTTGAGACCGTCAAAGTGATTCTGAGTTTTTTACCAAGTAGAAAAACAAAGAAACTAAATATTTATTGGTAAGAGCCAAAGTCGCAAATGCTGATAACAAGACTGTCTTTGTTTGAGTTGCTTGTCAAACCAAAAAGCAATCACAACACATCACATTTGGATGTGTATTTCGATGTGATGCTTCTCCTGACTGAGTAACTCACCGAGGCATGTACTTCGATGGAGAGACCATGAATGATAAATGTTTAATGATAAATCCAACTCTGTGCATCCATGTACGAAGACTGGCAACAAATGTTCAACAGTTTAAATTCATGGCATGACAGCTGAGCACCTTTTTTGCACCTTCCTAATCAAATGCTGCATTCAAGGCCTCAAACCTTGTGTGGTCAGCGAACAAAGACGTTTGGCAAAATAAATCTTTAAATGAATACCACACATTCTGGTACCCAATTAATTTCCATTGACCTTTCCTTCAGAATGATGAAATAATTAAATTAAACTTTCCTGCTATGAATTTATAAGGTGAGTACAAGTGCAGGCAAAGTAAATGCAATCACAGAAAATCATAAATTACGAAGATAAACCATGAAGCAGAAAATGTGACCATCACTTATTAAGAATGGGCTTCAAGGCTATTCATCTGCTGAAGGTAAATCTACACATACAGTATGCAGGCTGCCATTTCTGAGAAGCAACATATGTAGATAAAAAGAAATGAAGTGATGTTGAATTGCATAACCCTGGATAAAATTGAAATTCCTTTCCATTCCCATCTCAAAGAGGTCACAATTCCTCATAACCTCACTCGAACACGTCCCTGCCTGAGCATGGCTGAGCTGTGGTTACAACCCAGTCTCATGTCAAAACGTGAAAAGGCTCCGTTTGTCAGTTCTACGATAAAGGCCTAAAAATTGTGGAATGGCTACGTTTTTTTCCCCCTATTCTTTTCTGCTGGAGCGCTGGTAGGTCCATCCATCGTCATCTTCCGCTTATTCCTACACATTAAGGGTCGCGGGGGGGCTGGAGCCTATCCCAGCGTCAACGGGCGAGAGGCGGGGTTCACCCTGGACAGGTCGCCAGTCCATCGCAGGGCCGACATAAAGAGACGAACAACCAATCACACTCACACCTACGGTCAGTTTAGAGAATCAATCAGCCTAGTCGCCAATTGCATGTCTTTGGACTGTAGGAGGAAGCCGGAGTACCAGAGAGAACCCACGCAGACACGGGGAGAACATGGAGACTCCACACAGAAAGATCCCGTGCCCGAGCCAGGACTTGAACCCAGAACCTTCTTGCTGTGAGGCCACAGTGCTAACCACTGCACCACCGTGCAGCCCCCTGCTGGTGGGTCATGTGACTCTTTCATGCGGGCCTCAAAACAAAAAACATGGCGGCCGCTCCTGTCATTGTCGGAGGAGAGTGCCTTACTCCAAGATAGTTTTGATTTAATAAAGCATTCTGATGACATTTCTAGCGAGAAATATGCATTTTGTTTTCATAATCTTCGCTCAGTTCTTGTGTTTAATCTTTGGTTTGTTCGTTATTACGAGGAATCTTTCACCTCTCGGAAGAGAGTCGTGACAGTGTCACGTTTCTGCTGTTGCTATGCTGGTTGCTAAGGATGCCATTACGGACGAGCGTCATTTCAAGATAGGTTTGATTTAAAAAAAAAAAAAACATTTTAAGGACATTGCTGTCGAGAAATATACATTTTATTTCCATAATATTCGCTGTTCAATAAAAAATAATATGAAATGGATTTTAGTGCCCCAGGAATTACAAACATCTGCTTCCGTGGAAGTTGGCCCCTCGTTCTTCTGTGAGAAAATCCGGAAGTTATCGCTCACTCCGAGGAATTTTTTTTAACACTTTATCTTTTGATTAATAAGACAATCAACAAATTCATTTAATTTCTGGATGTTTATTCTACCTACAAAGTACATTTGTAACCATTATATATCTAACAATCAGCATTAAGAATATAAACAATGATCCAAACGAATGGCGCGGTCTGCTGACGTCACATCCGTCACAGAGGCCAACTCATGCACTCAGAGGTGGCCTTTTAGTTCTACCATTTCACGCTATATTTACAGATTTATTATTGAGTGGAACAAACCACACTGATGTCTGGGTTCATCAAGGATATCATTAAAGAAATCCAAACTATTTGGCAAGTTAAATTTATCCTAACTGTTCTTCATATATTGTGCTGGTAATGTCATGTAATTTCTTTTCAAATGTAATTTTTTCGTTCTGATGTGTGTATTTTTACTGCTCCAACAAAGCTGTTCCTCTTCTGGGGTAACTCAATCATTCAGGCGATCACTAACTGAATGTCTCTGATGCTGTACAGTAGTACTGCATTACAACAGATGCAATCCTTATGGAGGACAGAGCAACATATTAAAATTTCAACTTCCTAGGTTCAAAGAGAAAAAACTATCCCCTTGCGAAACTGGGCAACATCAGGGTCTGTGACTGCTGCACTCAGTGCAAAACGTATCAGTTCTACGATGAAGGCCTAAAAATTGTGAAATGGGTACGTTTTTTTTCCCCTGTTCTTTTCTATTGGAACACTGGTTGGTCATGTGACTCTTTCATGCGGGCCTCTCAAAACACAAAACACGGTGTCCACTCCTGTCATTGTCGGAGGAGAGTGCCTTGTTCCAAGAGAGTTCTGATTTAATAAAGCATTCTGATGACATTTCTGGCGAGAAATGTACATTTTGTTTTCATAATCTCAGTTCTTTTGTATAATCTTTGGTTTGTTCGTTATTACGAGGAATCTTTCACCTCTCGGAAGAGAGTCGTGACACCTGTCATTTTCGGAGGAGAGTGCCTTATTCCAAGAGAGTTTTAATTCCTTTAATTATACTATGTGTGTAAAGTTTGGTGTATGTAGCCCAAGTAGAAACACCAGAACCCAGATTTGATCCTCAATTCTGCTCCAAAAGGCTCCCGGAGTGCAGCAGTCCCAGACCCTGATTTTGCCCAGTTTCACCAGGGGATAGTTTTTTTCTCTTTGAACCTAGGAAGTTGAAATTTTAGTATGTTGTTCTGTCCTCCAGAAGGATCGCATCTGTGGTGGTTTGACCCCCCTAAGTCCTTTCTGCTGTCTGTGAAGGGCGTGGCAGAGTCCAGTTAAGTCTATCAATGAAGCATCATAACTGGTCAAAGTTGCTCCAAATGAGATGAGATTTCTGGGAGGAGTTCACACCTCTGCCAGAAACCAATATTTAAAATTTTGAAGCCCCACCTCCTTCCTGAAGCTACTTCCTGTTTGGGAGGGGGTTCTAGAATTATTCCACCAGATTATGATTTTATAAATTTGAGAGGCCTCACAGGACAAGTTTCAGGTCTGTATCCACTGTAGAGGCCGAATGAGAGCAAAAGAGCAACAGGGTCAAAGGTCAACAGGCCTCATGTCTCAGCCAGGCCTCAAAGGGTTAAGTGAGCCTTTTGGAGCTCCTTTGAAAAAAGGCCTGACACCAATCTTGTTCAGGACAAACATGAAGAATGATCTTTGGAACATTTTCACATCTTTAAGGCCGCCTTGACTCCTTTTTATAGCAGGAGTCACTGAACAGCACAAAGCCTTTTTACGTTTTGACATGAGACTGGGTTGGTGGTTACCAGAGTGCTGAATATTATACCAAAGCTTCCCTCATACATGGCGCTCATGTTCCTGTGACAATACATTCCTTGAAAATACTTTGGTCACTCATGACGTCTTCATGCCGATTAAGTCTCAAATTCCGCAATGCTAATGGCTAGTAATGCACTAGCATCAACTAAAGACACTTTTATATATGTGGCACTACAAAGGAAGTTCGTCCATGGGATGACCAGCAAGCAACTTTTAAAATGGAGTTTGGATCAGACAGGCCGCAGTCATTTTCAACTCCTGTCACCTTGGTGCAAACTCCAAGTCTTACCTGAATTGGAAACTGTCCATTCCTTTCTCTACTGACTCAACATAATTATTCAAATTGTTAACTCATTTATGAGTCTCTGTGGGCTCAAGCAATTCCTCAAAAAATGATCATACATGTCTGAAATGGCTCCATGTCTCCTTGTCTGCAGTGCATGCAGTTATCTCACTGCTTGTGCCTCGAATCTTCATCTGTGAGGATGCATGCACATGTTGTTAGCATTGTGTGTGTGTGTGTGTGTGCGTATCTTTGTCTTTGTGTGATTATGCAAATGCAATTAGTCTCTTTATCTGTTCAAAGGCACCAGGATGAAAGCTAGGCAGACTTGACCTGCTACAGATCCCATCTTCTGTCCTGTGTTCAGCACTGGAATACCAATGTTTCCGAATTAACCCACAGAAACAGCGGGTGAGTAGAGACAAGAAGGGAAAAAAAATACACGGAGAAAGTAGCAGGGTTGAGTTAGTACGCTGAAAATGGGAGCTAGGAGGGAGCATGTGGGTAAAAGAGAAAGGGAAGGGTGTTAATTTCTGGAGTCAAATCAATATTTGAGAGGAGAGGTAAAGAGAATGCTAATGAGTAATGGATATTGAGGCATATTGGCAGTGTAGCTCACAGATGGGCCCTTTCAACATGCTGATGAACTGAACTCAACCTCACCACTGCTGCTATTTGTTTTTAATATGCTTCACTTTCTATAGTCTTTCACCAGCTATGTTAACACCATGAGCAAAAAAAGTCCGCTTATGTTTCAGATATGTCTAAACTTAATAAAAGCATTGAAAGGAGAAAAAAAATAATTTGCAAGATTGCAGTTCTGTAGGCGGCACGGTGGTGCAGTGGTCAGCGCTGTCGCCTCACAGCAAGAAGGTTCCGGGTTCGAGGCTCGGGCACAGGATCTTTCTGGGTGGAGTCTCCATGTTCTCCCTGTTCCTGCTGGGTTCTCTCTGGTACTCCAGCTTCCTCCACAGTCCAAAGACATCAAGAGGGGACCAGGTTAATCCAGACTCTAAATTGACCGTAGGCGTGGCTGGGAGAGCCAATGGTTGTCTGTCTCTGTGTTGGACCTGTCATGGACTGGTGACCCGTCCAGGGTGAACCCCGCCTCTCGCCTCCAGCCCCCCTGGACCCTTACAGGATAAGCAGTAGAAAGTGGAGGGAGGGATGGAGGGATGGCAGTTCTGCACTGAAACCTTGTATTATGTTTATGAGTAAACTGAATATATTTCAAATCTCTGGAAATCAACACACTTAAATCTTGCAAATGGTGATCTCAAGACTGATGTGTATGTGAGGGGACAAAAAACCAAAAAGTTTTGAATGTTCAGTTTTACAGATTTTCTTCAGAAACATTTGTGAATGAATAGATGTTCTCCTGATATATGATATACAGTAAGAGGAACCGGGTGTCCTAGATCGTGTAGGACTGCACACCAGTTCTACAGGTAAACAGCAGCATTGATGTTGCTAATGCAAAGCAGCAGTCTAAACATACATTTCAGGCTAACAGGCTCAGGAGATGGCTGGAAGTAATGGTAGACCACCTGATCATAGCAGAATATTTCACCAAAAGTTCTATGTTATGGTTACTGCAACAGCTGAATGTGCTACCTCAAACAGAGCCATGCTGGTACAAATGCGAGGGTTCATTCTCACGAACACTTTGACACACCTCATGACTTTTACTCATTCAGCCATTGGAGTGCATCCAATGGACTCCCACTCAAAGGATTTGGATGCTCTTTAAAAGACAGTCGGGTTGGTAACCCTTTCAAGGGTAGAGGGTCTCAACAAATGGTCAGAGTTGCTCATCATAACTGTGTCTGTTTTAAGTTGATAGCAAGAAAATCCCCCAGAATCAGCACATGACATAAATTCAAAGGTTACAGGACCACGGTGTGCAATGGCGACCTTGAATATGGAGTGGGATTTATAGTTTGTTGATGACTCACCTTGCAAAACAAGAGGGGGCTTGTATGTCATGGACTGACGTCAACTTCGGTGGTAAGTCGTGAGGTTTTATTTCTTCTGGATGGCCGGATGCAACCAAGTGGATAAAAGTGTGTCCAGGTTTGGATGATTCTGCTGGCTGGATCAGCGAGACACCGTTCCACTCCCAAACACAAAGCTGCAGTATCAGAATTCTGAATCATAAGATGTTGATGTCGAAGCCTGCATTCTTCATCACAGATGCTGCCCAATTAAATCAGCTGATTGCACATTCGGCAACACCTCTGAAGAAGCCTGCCTGTGACTTCTCCACCTGAAAAGCTAAGCCAAAGAAAAGATATCATCATTCAAGCCCTCCAATCCCAAACAGCCCCAGTTTCTTATCATTTGCCAGTGTGGTCATCCTTGTTTCATTTCCTCACCTTACATAAAGTTAATGAAGACAGAAGCATGCAGCTGGCTGGCAGTATATTGGGCGATACCCAGATGTTTTTGAAATTTGTTTGAGCTTGATTTTGAGCTTCTTCTTCTTTTTCTTTTTTTTTTTAAACGTGAGAGCCATAAAGCAGAGGACATGAACATGGGTGCTGCTGGTTTCAAACGTAATGCTTCAGGAATCACTGTGACTGTTGAAGCATTCAGGAAAAAAATACTGTAAAAAAAAAAAATCAATCTGAATAATTGGTATGAAATCTGAAATAAACATCAGCCCTCTTTCCGTCTGGACATCCCACCATGAGATTTTATGTTCAAGAAAAGAGCAGACAACAAGACACGTCATTCTTTCAGAGGGCTGATAGACTTTGCTTTGATTCAAACGTACACACGGTGGGCTTTTTCAGAAAAAAAAAATACTGAAGTGCTGTCAGAGTAGAGTGGCCCAATATCTATAACTGAGTTAAAGCCATGTAAAGTGAGACTTAATCAATGCTGTGCTGGCTTCTATGATCATTGAACTGCTTCCTAAAGGCCTGACACCAGACACCAGGCTGAAGACAGCAATGCATCATCAGAGCACACGCAAACGCTGAGGGGCAGGCAGCAGCGCAATGAGGTCCAGGTCTTATCTGGTATATCAGTGCATCCATCATCATGAAGTAACTGTGAATATTAAGAGCTAAACGTGGATAATGGGTTCTTACAAGGCATTAGTAAAAGACTGCTTCATTTTAAACCTCTGCAGTTTAATGACACACTCGTGTTTATTGATGCATTACACTTCTATCAACATGTAAATGAAAATCAGCCTTGATACAGTGTCCACAGTCCATAAACAAGTCTTGCACTGAGAGCTTCTTTCAGTTTCTGATGAGAGACCCATTTAGCCACAGCAAGGCAGTTTCTGTTCCTGTCAGAATGTGAATGGGTAACGATGTTGGTTGTTTTCTCATTACCCACCCCGACTCTCACGCACACACACAAGTTAATAAACTCTGCGATTTTGAATACCGGGCCTAGGACGAGTAGTCATTGCCAAAGCAAAAACTAATTGCAATCTACACTGTTTGCGAGCATATTGTCTTAATTGATCCAATATGTGAACATGGACGTCTCTACTAATGTAGCGAGTGGCTCAATGACCTCATGCATGGAATGTGAGTCCACACAGATGTGACAAACAAATTATGAACATCTGTGGCATCATACAGTAATTTCAAAATTATATCCATATCTATACATCTCTCTCTTTCTCTCTCTCTCTTTCTCTCTCTCTCTTTCTCTCTCTCTCTCTCTATATATATATCTATATATAAATATGAATATATATATATATATTTATATACATACACTGACAAAAAAATCATAATGAATGTTCGAGAAAACATTGTATGTGTTCAGTGATTTTATCATTTCAGAAGTTTATACTTATTTCAGATGATAAGTTTTAGCCTAAAGTACAGCAAAATTTGACAATAATTATTGTGCATGTGAACACACACACACACACACACACACGTCAAGCAGGATTTTTTCATAGCAATGTTAGCGATACAGCGGCTGATGTATTACCCCTCTATGTGTTGGACAGCAATGCCTTGAGAACAGATTGTGTATTTAAGGATGCAGTAGATGTGTTTGCTAAGAGTGACAAGCACTCATAAGCTGTTTTTGATTTCCAAGGCAGATTTTGTTAAACCTCTGTGCCATGCTGGAGCCTCAACTTAGATCACAGACAAAACAATCTAATCCCCATAATACTGGGATCAGCAGCTGCCTTCTCATCTGCTGGCCTGGAGCATAGCTTCACCTCACTCTACATCAAATTCTCTTATTGGTGGAGCAAGAGAAGCTGCAGCTGTGCAGCAGGGTCCGTCTGCGGCTGCAGGACAGCGCCGGCACCATGCTGCTGCAGGCCCTGCTTGTGGGCCTGCTGCATAGACCCCAGCTGCAGTCGGGTCAGAACAGGTGCTTCAGTTAAATCATGTTTTTTTTTTAAAGGAAGTCAAGACAAGGGGAATGACTGGGTGATGAAAAAGATATTTTTGCTACATTACTGTGGCTACTATGACTTATGACACCACTGAGCAGCCCTCAAACCCAGCAGGGGGTAGCTATAACCAGAAACTGATGCACACTCAGTGGTGGAGAACATCTTGGCGATAAATTGAAAGGCCAACGGCTGCTGAGACACAGCAGGTGGACTTTTATTCACACCTGATAATGTGAGCATGACAACCAGCACAATCTTCCACCTCCACCCAACACACAAGACTAATGTTTGCAAGGGACATGTGAACAAATTCAACCACAACCCATTTAACTTTTTAACACACAAGCACATCACATTTGTTACATTGGGAAATGAGCAAGACATGTCAAGTTTTATTTATATTTGAGGATATCATAAATTTGAGAAAAAGTCTAAAAGGTCTGACCGGGAGGAGGCCTCAGGGCCAACCCAGGACACACCGGAGGGACTATATCGCTCGGCGGGCCTGGGAACGCCTCAGTATTATCCCGGAAGAGCTGGAGGAAGTGGCTGGGGAGAGGGCGGTCTGGGTTTCCTTGCTGAGACTGCTGCCCCTGCGACCCGGACCTTGATAAGTGGAGGACTACGAATAAAAAAACAAATGAATGATAAAATGTATGAAATAATCTCTTCATATTGCAGGACTAATTGAGATGATCGCAGCACTGGTGTTTTATCTTCATGTATGCTCATGGAAGGTCCCCTAGAGCCAAATGCATCTGCAAAGTGTTCCCTTTTATTTTAAATTCTTCCGTGTGGTAGTGGACAGAGAGCAGATGCATCAGCCATGTCCATTCAAGGGGTCAGAAGCTGGAGATCACCGCCCACCTTGTGGATGCTGCACTGCTTTGCTCGATGAGATGTGCTGCTGGGCCCCTCTTAGAAGAAAAGGTCTGAGTGGTACGACAGTCGGACAGGCTATAAAATCAGTAATTTTCTAAAGGAGGTCCGAAGTCAGTGACAGTTTGAAATTGGTACAGAGACGTCTGCAGGAGCTGATCTGGTCACGGTGAGACTGATGTCATTGTGAGAATTCAGTCTGAAGCAGAAGTTTTGTTTGGGGTCTGAACCACAGATCTGAACTAATACTAAACTGTCTGAACTTGAGTAGCAGACTGAGATCTGTCTCCTCCATCCACAGAACTCCATACCATCACATTTCTGTTGATATAAATGCATTAAAACAACCAGATCAATCTGTTAAAGGTTTCTTATTTTAAACAAAAGTATGGATTTTTTATTAAAGTTACATCCTAGATTAAATCCCCAGGACTATCAGAGAAATATCTGGGAGGGTAAAGTGACGAAGGAATGCCTGCCCCGCCCTCATTACCACTGCCCCAGTGGATTTGCTCAGTGGACAGCAAGACTGACATTGTACTCAACAGCTTCAGGTGTGTGTAACTGTGTGAATCTTATCAGGCCACTCCTGCAAAAGACAGCATTGCTCTCTCTGCATATCCGCTGAATAAATAAAAGCTAAAAAAACAAAACAAAACATGATCGCATCTCTTAGTCGATGAGATAAAGTGCATGGTTCATTTCATTTACTGCTGCCTGTAGAACAATTAGAAACATAACTAATGCACACAAGGTGTGTTACATTTGTGTCAAGAGATGCCCTGAATCTGATGAAGATTCTGATCTCGATTTAAAATTGAATACCCGCAAAGTCTCCACACCAGTCTCCTGGTGTTTCTTTGTCTGACTATGCAGTTTCTGAGGGCCCACTTCAAGTTCACTGCTGTTATTAAAGTCAATCTTATGTATATGGGTGACAAATGAATTGCTCTACATTGAGGGCAAAAAAAAAAATTGCTGTCAAGATGCTTGTTGATGATTTCAGCAAAAATCCAACAGACCACAACTCAAAGACATTCTTGTTCGGTGATACTCTGGCAGCAGAGCTGGCTGCATCCACTTTGCTCTCTGCTAACTTAAATGTGGACGAATAGAACTGTGACGAATCAGTAGAGACCTAGAATGTGTTTATGTACATTTTGATTCAGCTGATTATTGATAGTGGAGGCGCTCTCATAACAGGCAACAAGCTAAGTCTCCTTTTGTCAATGCTCAGTCTCTGGTCCACAGACGCTGAGCCTACCCAGCTGTGGTAGATCGTGTTCTCTGAATGGGGACACAGGTTGTGTTTAGGTGGCACTGTGTGTAGCAAATGATGGACACTCAAAATAGGGTACTTCCCCGTCGTGTGTAGTGGTTGTGGCAGGACCCAAATGCAGCGAATGGTGAACAAGCTGGACTTGAATTAAAAACTCAAAGAAACACTGGTAAGTAGAAAGGCAGGACAGCAAACTTGTGATGTGACATCCAAACTGAACTGACAACCAAACTCAAATACACTCAGCTAAGGATGAAACAAGAAATAGGTGGGAGAACCCAGTGGCAGGGAAGGAGCTGATTTGGTAAAAGACAAGAGGCAGGGCTATGACTAATGAGGACTGATGAACTGACATGACCAAGGTGCTCTCAAAAAAGCCTGAAACTGACAAAGGCACGAAATAACAAGCATTCAATGACACAGGTGGGAAGAGCTAGCAAAATCAAACACTTTGGAACGCTAATGAACAAACACAAAAACACAAACTGGAAAACACGTGAAACACAAGCAACATGTGAACTACAGAGCTTAAAAACCATCCATCCATCCATTGTCTACCGCTTATCACATTGAGGGTGGTGGGGGCTGGAGCCTATCCCAGCAGCCTTTGGGCAAAAGGCGGGGTTCACCCTGGACAGGTCGCCAGTCCATCACAGGGCCAACACATAGAGACAGACAACAACAAGAAGCTCTCCAAGTCACACCTACAGTCAATTTAGAGTATCAATCAGCCTCGTCCCCTCTTGATGTCTTTGGACTGTGGAGGAAGCTGGAGTACCAGAGAGAACCCAGCAGGAACAGGGAGAACATGGAGACTCCACACAGAAAGATGCCGTGCCTGAGCTGGGACTCGAACCCGGAACCTTCTTCTGACCACTGCACCACCGTGGTGAACTAACAATCCCTAATACAAAGAAAAGGCCTGAAGTAGATGTCCATAATTGAAACTACACATGGTCCAGATGGGACAATGACAACCCCCCAAAATGGTATCATTCACATTTGAGAATTTCTATTTGTTACCAGTCCAAGACTCGCCTGTGTGATCATCATGCTGTTTTATCAAGTGTGCTGTAATGATCGTGATCATTACAGCAAAAACTTGGGAACATAATTTGTATTAAAGAGACCTGTTATGTATACATACATAAAAGTGTATTTTATTTCCTGGTCACTATTACATTTCGTCATTTGCTTATTATGTCTTTTCTGTCAGGTTTTTATGTTCTTTGTGAAGTGCAAGAAGAGTAGCTGATGTCCTGCATCAACTAATGGGGATTCTAATTAAAGAGAGGCATTATCAGCTTCTCTATATGCAAATGGGTCATTCGAACTAGAGGATCATGGATGCACATTGATTTATTTATTTGCGTAATGGGGATAAAACATCTTGTGGTTCTGCGCATTGCCTTTGGTACAATGAGTTACTCATTTAAATCCTTTTAAACACACTGCTAATGTTTTGCACTAGTTTATATAGTTTCTGTCATTCTAAATGCCTGGAGGACCGCATATTTATGCATAGAGGGAAAACAGACAAGCTAAAACACTAAAACAGAGATGTGTCAGTGTCGCAGTTCCAGTTGATAATAAAGGAAGTGCTCTGCTACCACCAGGCATTTCAAGCGATGTACGTGCCCAGTGTATTTCAGTGGTAATAGCACGCCTGACAGCAGACAGCAATCCATCTTCAGACCAACCTCCTTTTTATTTCATTATTTCTTGTGCACTTATTGCTTTAATTGGACTGGTGAGCTCCTGCCAGGCATTTTGTTTTTCTCCACAAGTGACTCTACTGCTGACAGGAAAAATTCCTTTCACTGATTTTAAGTGGATCACTTCATTTAAATAAAAAAAATATTATATTGGGTTTGGGGTTAACATACTGTATGGAGCATAAACCTGTTGCCCTCATAGGGGTTGTTTAGGGTAATTCCTTATTATAATTTCACATGTTTGGACCTGGGTTCTCAATTTAAACACAATTCCCTCATCTCCACTTTTTTTTTTTTTTGGTAAGAAAAAATATAACTGACAAGTAAAAAAAATCCTGAGGCCTATTGTGTGGAGCTCTACTGAAGGAATGACAGGGTTTTTCCACAGTGTTCTTGTGTTGAGTTGATGATGGTGGCTGAGACTGATGTCTCCCATGTTGCTTGAACAGCTCCCATAGTTCCTCAGTGGCTATGACGTGTCAGGTAAGGCATATGTATGCATTACTCAGTAAGTTAGTGAGGTAGTCTGGGTTTTTGTCACATTTTTATGTTTTTCTTTCTTTTGTGTGTGTGTGTGCGTGTGTGTGTGTGTGTGTGTGTGTGTGTGTGTGTGTGTGTGTGTGTGTGTGTGTGTGTGTGTGTGTGTCTGGCAGCAGGATTACAGATCAACCACCAGATCGATCTTAAAGAAACTTTGTGATGTGTGGCCAACCGAGGAACCCATTACAGTACATTTTGGGGCAGAATTTTTTTTTTTTTAGATGGCCTTGATGGAGGTCTGCAGTTCTTGTTTTATTGAACGGTCATAATATCACTATAACAAAGCAGAAATATCAGCTGACATATAGACATTTCATAGCCTCTGTATTTGCAGGAAATGTAAAAAGGTATTAACGTGGCTTTATTTGAATTTTAAGTAACAGACAGACTGAACTTTAGTGAAAGAGAGGAGGACAAATAATCCCTCAGCTTTTTTATGATTTTTATTCATTAGTTTTGTGACTAGTCTTTTATTTCATCCACTTCTTTTCACCTCTGCACCGCACAGCCTCAACTGTCTTCTAACTCAACTCAAACAATCACACTGAGACGGCAGCATCATTTCAATGCTGAGCGCAGTGGAGGACTCATGCGTTATTTAACAAGGCGGCCTCTCTGAACGAGCTCGACTGGCAAAATAGATGAGGAGCTCTTGAGAAAATGAGCAGAGCGGAAATGTAAAATGAAGGAGAGTCAGTGACTTGTTATTTTTCCCTTCCCCCCTTTCCCTTCCTGGCTTTTGGCAGAAGAAGATGCTGGCGCTGGCACATGAACTTGCACCTCGCAGCGCGCTCCCTCTCTGAGAAGACTTCATTTTGTCCCTGCTGGATATGAGTCTCCGGCCACAATGACATGAAGGGAAATGCAATGTGACAACAGCAGCCATGGGCATAGAGGCTGGTGTGTGTGTGTGTGTGTGTGTGTGTGTGTGTGTGTGTGTGTGTGTGTGTGTGTGTGAGCGTGTTTGGGGGGGTGCTGGTAAACAATGTTTTTAGGGGATGGTCATCATGTGATGTATGCACAAAAAAAATCAAAGTAAGAGAAGTTATTTTTATTTTTGAAAGAAAGTATATTTATGTATTATGTATGCATGTAAGCTGTTATTATGTGGGGTAGGAAAAGCCCAAAACCCGTCGAACAGTTTGACAGCCAGACTTACAGCTCTCAATTTAAACAGAGCGAAACAAAGTCTGAATTCTTGCTTGTGTTGTACGTCGCTTTGGACAAAAGCGTCTGCTAAATGAAACTGTAGAATTGTAGAATTGTAGAAACCACCTCTGCCCATGTCACCACTCTTTAAGTGACCTGTGGTGGCAGGCATTGGAAGATGGTGCTCTGTGTGCGCAGCGCGTTTGGGGCGTGTTTAGCTTCATGTTGGGTATTTAGAGGAAATGAGATGGCAAACCACAGCACACTGTGCAAAGAGGCTAGCATTAGACACCTAATAATTCATCGGAGTGTTTCAGGTGTGACATCACTCAAACCATTCAGAGTGTCTCGTGTCATTCCCTTTAAAGCTTAGTGGGAACCAGGACTTAGTGTGTTGCTATTTCAGTGGTGCATGCCTTTCAACTCGGGTGAAGTGAGTGCTTCTCATCTGAAGAAACGGACCTCCTCCTGCACCAGGTGAAGGCGTGTGTGCAAGTCTGATGTTTATATAAGGGGGCAGACATCCACTGAAGCCATCAGAGGTGAAGCAGGCCAGGGAGGAGGTGCCCCAAATGTTTCCACATTGTCGGGCATCAATGGAACTGCATTGCAATGCTGCACATCTGCTCCTCTGGTTGATGCACCCTTTAAAAAGCACATCACAAATAATGCCACTCTTGGTTTATGGCAAATATATCTTCTGGTGTTTTAGAATAGCAATACACCAGGGTTGTGTCAAACTACACCTCATTAAAACACTGAAGTAACGGCCTTATCTTATTTGTTAGTTTAAGGTCGAGCGTGCTTGGCATGAAAACATCATATGCACCTGCTTGAAACTAGTACTGATGCCTGCACATGACCGAGTGCCAGCTTGAACCCTGCTTAAAATAGGACCTCTTAAATTTCCAGTCCACACTACACGGTTTGAGGTATTTGTCTTGCAAACAAGCTTGTGCCATTTCTGGAGACCTGTCTGAGAATATGTTAGATTATGCCTCCATATCATGACTAATGAAAGTTATGTTTTCACTTGTGGGACTTTGATGGCGGAAAGAAACACATTTGGATTGTTTGTTCATGATAGTGAAGAGATTTTGGAGTCAACCTGAAAATGTCCTTGGAAAAACTCCCACCCACCTGACTGCACTTATTTCAAACCCCACTCTTCTCCTCTGTTGCTTCCCTGTGTGTCACTTTCTGTCCTTGGTGTAGATGTCATTATGATTGTATTACTGCAGGGTTACTGCTCGCCAAGATAACACATCCTGTTATTGAGGAAGCTCAAGGGAGTTGCTGCAAAGAATGCATGGAGAGGATGAAGAGAGCCTTCAAAGGCTAACCACGTTTCTCTGGGCTGGATGTGGAGCTTACAAGTGTCACACAGGAACTAGACTGATTTCTTCACTTGCTCTGTGCTTCTCAGTCAGTCTTGCAGGTCCAACTGGATTTCTTTTAAAGCAATATAATATAAGAATTGTGCTTTCTTGATCTGGTTTGAATCCCAACATGGATTTATGTGTGTGTGTGTTATATATAGTATGTATTAATGACCAACTGTGGTAGACATTATGACCTTTGGCGATGAAATAAATTAAAATTTGACATAGGCAGGGCTTCCCAAATTGATGTTGATAATTTGATTGAATAAGCCACAGATCCCGTTAAGTGCTTTTGCTCAATATATACCCCGATATCTTTCTAGAGACAAGAAATCTACTTTTCCTTTGGCATTGTGGGCTAGTTTTAGATATAATAGATTACGCTATCGATTCAGACACCACGGTAGCAGGCCCAGTTTACAGTGAAGTATAAAGTTGGGAGTGACATATGGGATAAAACCAATGACTGCAAGCATAAGGCTGTTCCAGCAAAGGCTTTAACATTAGCATGCTAGTAACAATTAGCTCAACTTCACCTTATTTCTGCTTTAAACTGTCTCTACCACTGTCACCGCTGTGATATCCCCAAGACATCATTCCTTATTTTGATCTGTTAAATGTTTTGTGCTGAATTCTCTTGTTCACTACAATGAAGTTTATGTTAATCCCAATGAGTTAATATGTGTGTTATGCCTTTTATGGTTCCTTAGCAGAGCAATAACTGTATTTTATCAGTAATATTTCATCGGGTAAAATATACCCAAGGTCTGTGATACTACTTGTGTTACTAATTTTACCATTGGTGTTCTAAACCATGTCTGAAACACTGAATACATAGTGTTGGCATTTATCAGGAGATATTGTAGACTGCAATTCCATCAAGGATGAATGAGGCTTTGGAGATTGCCTCCTGTAATTGTAAAGTTATATCAAATGTCTGTAATTTTGAGGTTAATTTTTGATTTGCAATGTGTGACAGTTTAAGACTTGTCAGACAATAAGGAATCACCGTCACCATCATTATCATTATCAACTGAATTAGTTTTATTGTGAATGATCACCAGTTTTGGGCAATAACACGAACATGTTCCTGTAATCGGATTAGGTTGGTTTTTTTTTTTGAATCAGTAATTTAGAATAATTTCCAAACAATCATGAAATGATCCAGGTAGTCATACATTACCACATTATACCATTTCTGACAGAACGCATTCTTTTGTAAAAAAGAAGCATCTTGTATCCTTGAAGTCACAGGCAGATGAGTGTCCGTGTGTGAATGACAGCAAAGGCTACTGGGATGAACAAAGCAAGCATGGAGGGTGGAGAGAAGAACTTAGTCATTTGTTAAAAATAGTCATTATTTTGAGTTTTTCTCAGCCAAGGACAGGAACTCTTTTTATCTGTTGTCAACTATGTGGCACCATAACATTTTTTTAAAAGCAATAATCTCAAACATTCAATTTGCTAAATGATCTGAAAAGGAGGTGCCACAGTGGTGCAGTGGTTAGCACCGTTGTCTCACACCAAGAAGGTTCCACGTTCAAGCCTGGCTTGGGCACAGGATCTTTCTATGTCTCCCTGTTTCTGTTCTCCCTGTGCCTGCGTGGGTTCTCTCTGGTACTCCAGCTTCCTCCCACAGTCCAAAGACATCAAGAGGGGACGAGGCTGATTGATACTCTAAATTGACCGTAGGTGTGAATGTGAGTGTGAATGGTTGTCTGTCTCTATGTGTTGGCCCTGTGATGGACTGGTGACCTGTCCAGGGTGAACCCCGCCTCTCGCCCGCAAGCCGCGACCCTTAACAGGATAAGCGGAAGAAAATGGATGGATGGATGGATCTGAAAGGGCAACACAGTATGATAAAACTTGTTGAGAAAATATTGGACACAGATAGCAATGCCTAAACTTCTACTGTCAGATCCAGTGCCAGTGGATGTCCTCCAGCAAAAACAGCCCAAGCCAACAAGTTGGTCACTTTTTATTATCATCCAGGTTGTAGCAGCATTATCCAGATAGTAAAAAAAAAAATCAGTTCCTTCCTCTCCTGATCTAGTATAAATTACTATGAATGAGGATGAAGACAAAAAGTCAAGTCAAGTCAGTTTTATCTGTCCAGTGCCAAATCACAACAAAAGTTATCTCATGACTCTTTACTAGTAGAGCAGGTCCAGTACCTCACTCCTTCAATGAATCTACACCCAACAATTCTCCATCAGCAAGCACATCCTGCAACAGTGGTGATGAAAACCTTCCTTCTAACAGACAGGAACGTCGAGCAGATCCAGGCTCAATGGGGACGGCCTTCTGCTTTGACTGTTGGGGGGAAAGAGAGCAGGAGAGCGGGGCAGAGACAAAGACAGATAATGGAGGAAGACAACAGAAGGAAAGAGAGGGACAGAGATAAAGAGGGAGAGAAAGGGAAGAGAATGACGGACAGACAATTTAGTAACACATATGAGTACAGGAGGACAGAGAGGAGGAGAGAGAAGCCCAGTGCATCATGGGAGATCCCCCAGCAGTCTAAGCCTATAGCAGCAGATCTAAGGGCCAGCCTAAGCAGCCCAACTATAAGCCCGATCAAAAAGGAAGGTCTTTAGTCTGCTCTTAAATGTAGAGAGGTTTGCCTGCATCCTGGACTAAAACTGAGAGACGGTTCCACAGGAGGGGAGCCTGATAGCTGAAGGTTCTGTCTCCCCTTCTACTTTTAGAAACTCTAGGAACCAAAAGTAACCCTGCATCCTGGGAGCGAAAGGTTCTAGCTGGGTAATAGGAGACTAGGAACTCTGTCAGGTATGAAGGAGTCTGACTGTTGAGGACTTTGAATGTTTGAAAATTTTTTAAATTTTCTTCTGAATTTGACAGGCAGTCATGCAGAGAAGCCAGTACAAGAGAGACATGGTCTCTTCTACCAGTTCTCGTCAACACGTGGGCAGCAGCGTTCTGGACCAGCTGGAGAGTCTTCAGGGACCTACTGGAGCAGCCTGATAGGAGGAAACTGCAGTAATCCAGCCTGGGAGTGACAAAAGCATGGACTAGTTTTACTGCATCCTTTTTAGACAGGATGTGTCTGATCTCAGCAATGTTACGTAAATGAAAGAAAGCAGTCCCAGAGATGTGCTTAATGTGGGAGTGAAAGGACAGATCCTGATCAAAGAGAACTCCTAGGTTCCTTACAGTAGTGCTGGGGGCCAGGGTGATGCCATCCAGGGTATCTAGATGCCTGTCTCATTAGATAAAGTGTTTCGAAGGTGTTTTGGCCCAGCACAATAACTTCAGTTTTGTCAGAGTATATAAAAGGAAATTGAGGGCCATCCATGTTTTTATTTCCTTTAGACAGGCCTCCAAAAACTCATCATGTTTACCAGTCTGATGCCATCCACCAGTGTCTTTCAGTCGCTGTCTCTTCTCAGCTAGTTGACTGATCTGATTCAGAAGCTGAAATTTATTGTCGTCTTTCACTTTCCTCTGACAAAATAATATTCATGTGTCAATTTACGATGATAAACAGATATTTGGGTTACCACTCAAGCCCGAAATACCACGTTGATATTCTGCCTTTGCTTGTTTCAAGAGTGTTCCTTCGACTGGGTTGCTCTGCCACACACACCTTGTAGATAAGCAGTGGGGGAGAGTTCTAGGAGCTGAGAGGAAGGGCTTCATTTCACTGGATTCCATACACACCTTTACATTCCCCATTGAAACTGTATCAGAGTAATAAGTGTGAGTATCACATGTGGTCACTACAGGCTTTTGGGAAACCTTAATGGCATTGCTATTGTATCCCAGTTCCGTTTCGCACTGTGTTTTTTGGCGTGTTGAGTTTGTTATCGAAATGTGGTATGTGCGCTTGTTATTTGTGTGAGTTTCTGCATCAGCACTGAACAATTCCTTTGATAAATTCTCCTTGACATTGCAACAATAGAAACAAAATAACAGCAGCATCAAAGATAAATGTAGCAACACTGTGAGAGTGTGTGTTAAGTGGTGAGCGTATATAGTCCCTGCCTAAGTTTGTGTATGTGACAAAGTCACATTTTTGTATGTATATCACGGACAGACAGCCAGTGTAACGCTGGTCTCATGGTCAAACTCTATTTCCATATAAACAGCAGAGCCTTTGTCAACAGTCCGTGTCTGTGCAAATGCTTTTGTCACATCTGTTGTCATGCTTCGTCTTTCTTTTCCGGTGTGCAGTCAGAAATAATACCACCAATATGTGGCTCTAATCCTACATGGCCAATGATCCACTGCTTACAGCATGACATCATTCTTAAGAAGGAAACTGCTTGTTGTGAAGGTTGAGATAAATATATCTCCCATGGGTGATTAATGCTCAGATTAAAAAAAAAACTTTTTGTGATCACACCCCAGAAAGGCCACTTGATTGGTCCATTGCAATTTGCTCAGATCAACTTCTGATTAGCTTCAACCAAATAGAAAGGCTGATGCTTTTTTTTAAAGAAATGCGGATACGTTTCTTTTTTTTTTAAATTTCACTGTAAACATTATGCACATCATACATTCATCTTACCCTGTTTTCCCTATAAATTGCACACTTATCTTGTCGTCCGTTTTTCATCTCAAGGCTGCAGCTCTTAGGGAGTCCATCTGACATACTCAAATCTCATAAATCACAAACACACACAAACTCTCACATGTATCATGGTGCCAACAACATACACACACATCCAAGAGCGAGTGGTCTCTCAACATTCAGCTTCACGTACACCAAAACACAGCCACCGATACAACAGCCTGTTCTCCTCCGAGCCCTGTGTCTACAGCAGCCCTGACAACTGTCAAAGATCGTTCATCTCTGCTGACCTGTGGCACATAAAAATGTGGAAAAGAACTAAGCCTTTGGAAGCATTTGGTCAGATAAGATTGTGACAGAAACCAGACAGTCGTTGTGTTTCCATTTAATTGTCAAACGAATTTTAAGGAAACTGTGGATGGGTCACCAAAAAAAAACAAAAAATTGCATTACAGTATGTGTTTTACCTTCAATAGGTTTGGAGCAAATAAAGATAAACTGTGAAATGCCATCAGAAGTGTAGGCGATATTGCGCATGGCTGTCACTGTAACTGAGTAGAAGACAACGAGTCATCTATGAGTGAAAAATGGAAACAGGTCTTAAGAAATGGCCTTCAATAGGACAATGGTAAGAGGTTTTAAGCGACAGAGTTGGAATGTTGCTGGTGTCTGGAGATGATGATACATTTTGGGAATATCCATGAGGATGGAGCTGATGACTCACATCAGTCAGAAATTTGCTAAATAAGAGCTCGTTTGCAAAAGAGATTTCCATCACCCATTTTGAAATTTTTTGGGAAAAGGCAAAAACCATGTCAAGTGTTGTAAAACACTTCTTTTGTTCATCTGACTTTTTTCCCCCAATTTTTTGATACAAACCTAGTAATCAAACTGTGATCTTGCATGATTTAATCTCTGCCTAGCCTGAGTCTAACACACCAGTGGCTTCATCGTTTGATACGTGACCGTCTTGCTTCTCTCCTTTTCGTAGAGCTTTCTTTCAGCAGTCAGATGTTTCACACAGTGCCCTTTTTGTTGTCCAGAAGGTGTTAAAGGCACTTGAGGTGCAGAGTGTACTTGTTTGTTTCTGCAGTGTTATAGCCATAGGGCGTAGTGTCCCACATGGGTAAGAGACCGCAGTTCTGCATGGCTATGGGGTCTGGACAAGTGATTACTAGGGGTGAGTATTGGCAAGGACCTAACAATATGTAGGGATGAGTAAGTGCACCATTATCTGTATCCAATCTGTATTTCTTCAACCACCAAAATGATCTGTATACGTATCTGTACTCAGAGGGGACAGCTTAATCTGGAACTGTGAGTGTATGAAACTAGAAGTGGGTGTGGTTTAATGTGGGCGTATATGCATTTTGTGGAAATGCTTCAAAAAATTGCGACAGGTTTTATTAATCTGGAATGTTGTGAATTTATTTGAAGCATATTTTTAGACAAACGTTTTTGATCAGGGGACTGACCTCATATTTACGGAACAGTCTCAGATTGAGCTTCTCTTGCCACTGACCGACTTCTCATGGAAGAGCAAATCCTGACTGCTGGTTCAGTGTCACTGGAAGACAAATTACACACTATATCACTCATTGTCTTGAGTATGTACAGTAAGTGCTTCAGGTAAAATACAATGAGAGAGACAGGGGGAGAGAGCGAGAGAGAGAGAGAGACTGATTGTGTGTGTGAGAGTGAGTGAGTGAGTGAATGCAAAGAACAGAATTAAAAGGGGGAAGTTATTTATTTGCGGGCCAGATGATGGTTGGGTTTTGTTCGTTATTTTTTAAATTAAGTGACCGTGCGACTTTAGACCTGGGGATGATGCAGTGCTCACTGGGGCGGCATGGCTCAGGGGTACAGTGGCCGTCTAGCAACCGAAGGGTTGCTGGTTCGATCCCCGATCCCGGTGACCATGTCGAAGTGTCCTTGAGCAAGATACTAAACCCATAATTGCTCCTGATGAGTAGGTTGGCGCCTTGCATGGTAGCCTCCACCATCAGTGTGTGTGTGTGTGTGTGTGAATGGGTGAATGAGATGACACTGTAAAGCGCTTTGAGTGCCGCTAAGGTAGAAAAGCGCTATATAAATTGAGTCCATTTACTGCTTTTTAATAAAAGCACCTGGTCTACTTTTCTGGCTATCTGCAACCCGACATGTGACCCGTAGTAGACTAAAAAGACAAGCTTCATTCAGCCGTGTTGATTCACAGTCTGTTGATCTGCAGCATTCTGCTCATTTGTTACTTTCAAAACAGAAGCCAGTTGACAGAGGGATAAATCCTAAACGGTGTGTTATGTTTGAGGTATGCAGCTGAGCTAATTTCTGGTAATTAACAGTGTTAAAAGCACATCAGGAACACATTTGAGCACAATTCACTGGGATGATGCATGAGATCGAGTCACAGCAGCTCCCATTCATCAAAGTAGAGCAAAGTTACTGCAGGCTGTTGGCTGCTTTACAGTGTAAATTCGGAGGTACTTTTTTTCCTTGACTTTTTTGAGTTGTTGTAAGGCAGGGTTGTGTCTGCTTTGTGTAGAAGGGAATTAGAGCTTTTCATTTGAGCAATGGATGTTGAATCGTAATCCTGGTGTCTGGCTTGTCGGGGAGCCAAGAGCAAGATTTATGGCACAAGGGTCAAAATGGTTGGACTTTAAGTGGATATGTGTGAGAGTGCATTTACAGCCCTGGGAAGATTTCATTTCATAGATTTCTTGTCTGGACTCTAAACTCTGACCCGCGTGACCCATTGAGTTGTGCAGCTTAATATCTGCGTCTCAGTCACACACATGATATATTACACATGCTGAATGTGGGTCTGATTGTAGGCTTGTTAGATGTTAACATGATGGAGTGAAACGTCCAGATTGGGAGTGGAGGTCTGATCAAAAATATTTTCCTGGCATGACCGATGATGTAAATATGTCAGCAGGGGTTTGCAAATGTTATCTAATCCCATAATTCCTCTTGCTTTTAAAAGCTGAACAGATTTTCAAACTCTAAAAGCCAGTCATACTATGTTCGCTGGGACTGTTCCTCATGCCCAGACTGGCTCTGTCTATTTGCTGAGGATGCTTCCCAGCCTCTTAAGTCGTTTTCCATTACACGGTATCAGCTCAGCCTGGCTGATCTTAGCCTGCCTTTGGTACCTGGGCATCTGTCTTCCATCGCACTTTTAACCTCTTGTCGCTTCAGGTTGAAAAAGCATCACTGGAAATACTCAGTGTATTGTACTGACAATCCATTTGTTTCTGATTAATCATCATGTGGACAAAAACCATCAGCTGATTGTTCCTATTTAAATTTGATCCCTTTGACTTCACAATCTGCTGCTCGTGACCAGTCACTGACACATACAGTCCAACATTAATTTTTCACTTCTCTGAAGATGTGCTATCCTGCTGGTTATGGAAAGAGACAAACAGCGTGACTCAGAGGCTAAGTCAGGTAGGAAGCTGGTTGTCTCAGATTTGATGTCTGACACAGTTGATGTGAGTTGATCCACATGTCACTGAACTCCTCTTCCTCTTACTGCCGTATATCATAAAAGTCCTTCAAGTTTTACCCACATTCCTAAAAGAACAAAAAGGCTCCATGTTGTTGCTTTCAGGTTTTCAGTGGCTGGTGGTCATATTAGGACATCCTCAGGTCTCAGGCAGGTGTCAGGAAAACATCCTTCAGGAGTCTGACCTCAGGAATAATGGACTCGGAAAACCAGACAATGTTAAATAGTTAGAAGCTAACATTATGGGCCTGAAGTTAGTTAATGCATGCTGTCTATTAGCCTAAACTATAAAGCTGATTAGCGGTAAAATTGCTAAACATTGCTAACCCTACAAAGGCAATAATACAACACTTATCTGGCCTAGTCGATGAAGGCGATCACTACAATATAAAATGATTGAAAATGACTGTTTTGTAAATTAATATTACTCCTTGAAATATACTCTCCATTTTTTTTGTCTTCTGTGTAGCCCCTGTTACGTTTCCTTCTCAGCAGGTTATCAGTTTAAGGTCCTGGGAGAAGACAAGGTCATATGCCTGGGACTTCGTAGGCGACATCTGAGGTTGCTCAGCTTTGGGATCGTCAATGGGAACAATGGAATCTATTCATAATTGACTTGCATCAGATTGTTTTTGTCAGTGTGTTGTATATTCTGTGACTAAGCTCACCTGTTTTGTGCCTAAGACATCTATTGCATGCCTGTCATCCTCCTCTGTGACTCTCCATGAAGTTTCTGCCTTTTTTTTTCCCCCTCACAACGATCGAGGGTACAGCAGAAGATGTTGCACTGTGGACAGACTGTAAAGCCTCCTGAGGCAAATTCGTTGTGGTTTTGGGCTTGATTGACTGACTGATGCTAGACCATGCTGGTAAAAAGAAAAACACTCAGGAAATTCAATTTTGGCTTCACTCAAACCCTTTCCACCAAGTGAGTCTAGTATAGCAATAGCTCATCCTATGATTATATATATATATATATATATATATATATATATATATATATATATATATATGCATTTTATTTGTAATGACCTCTTGGTCTATGTAATTCAAATGACAATAGAAAACAATTTATGAGGCTTACTTTTGTAATATCCTCTAATTGTAAATAAATCCCATAAAAGAAAAGTGACTTGATCTACTGACAAGTATTTTGTGTATTCATGTCAGATAAATGTCATTTCTCTGTGGCTCAGTTGTTGCCTAAAACACAACCGCCTGCAGATATGCTCGCTAGAGCCAAATGTGGATTAATGGAAATAGTCCCCAATAAATGTGCTACTCCCCCTTCTTTGAATATTTGTCATTTACTAGAGTAACCACTCCTTTTATGGGTAACAAGTAGGTAACTTGACACTGGCCCGTAGGAACTCTTCTAAGCAAATCCTAAAATGTGTAAATGAAAACTGTGGGCCATCTCTCAGACTGGGACAGGATATAAGACAAACTGTAAAAACTTCAAAAAAACAAGTGCAGTGTAGTGACGTGATACATTATTTGATATGTTAGTTATGCATTCATAAGAGGGCAAACTAGAGAAACCATACATGCATAATGTCAACATCATTTCCACAATTTAACTTATTTCATTTGAGTTTCATTTGCTTTGTTACAGTTTCTGTTTTATCATCATCCATCCATCCATTTTCTACCTCTTATCCTGTTAAGGGTCGCGGGGGGGGGGGGGGGGCTGGAGCCTATCCCAGCAGCTTCAGGCGTGTGGTGGGGCTCACCCTGGACAGGTTGCTATTTCATTTACATCATCCTGAATCATCTTTCACCCACCCATCGTCTCTTCTCTCCCCTCTAAGCAGGTGACATGGTGGTTTAAGACGGTCACCTCCCTGCAGGAGGATCCTGGGTTTTGACATCTAAGCTCCATTCTTTGAGTTTGTTCTCCTTTTGCTCACTTACTGTAGCTTTTATCAGGGTGCTTTGGTTTCCTCCAACCATTAAAAGATACAGCCATAAAGAAGAAAATATTAATTGCCTTTCCGTGTAGATTACAACAAAGTCATACCCTTTAATCCATTCCTCCTCATCTACAAAGCAGTGAGCAGTGAACTGGAGTTGATCCCCAGTTCTTCCTTCCAGTGCTCCAATAACACACTTTGCTTTAATTATGCGGAGGAAACACCGAGAGAATCTACAGGCCCGGGGACTGAATCCCAGGTCCTACTGTTGTGTCGATAACATTAAATCAATTTTCTGTTATTGAGTCTGGGAATGTCATTCCAACAATATAGCCCTATGATGACAGTTGTAATTAGGGCACATCTGACCACTGATAAATTACAGCTATAACAATACAATGGACAGATTATGCAGCTGTGCATCACCTCATTTTTAGTTGGCATCTCAAGCTCAGGTGTGCGATGTCTCATTTTGTTACGTGCCTGTTATGTTGTATTTCCTCCTTGCCTTCTCCACGTTCAGGTGAGAGGACCAAGATATGAGTAGAAGACGCAAGGGAAGGAATCAGAGATGTACAAACTGAGGAATGGGAGGAGGGACCAGACTAGAGCCAGTTTCTGTTTTCTCATTGCCTTTCAAGTGTATTAAGAAAAACATTCATCGAGATCAACAACTTTGCACAGCAATACAGAAACCATTCAGGGGTTCCAGAATTGGTCTTAAATGACAATATTTACAATTCGACTCTGCCCACAGTGAAACAGAAGCACAAGGTTAGCACAGTGCTGCCTTCACAAGAGCGTTAATTACTTCTTTGGGCTTTTGACTTCCTTGCAGAACATAAACCCCAGCTGAGCAGTTTCCACCCGTGTCTGCCTTCAGCTATTTTCTCCATCTGTTGCTACATCAGTCTTCTCTGATCAGTCTCCTCCAGGTGTAGCGTTAAACTCCAGGATCCAAGTCTTCAGACCACCAGTTGAGCAATACAAGAATTGGGAACTGGAAACTTCGCTGGGCATCAACACACCTTACAGATTAATCACGAGACTGGTTCACTTATTATTGTTAAAGTGTTTAATTGGTTGTTCTTCTGAATCAACGATTATTGTTGTGATCACTTCCGACTATTAGCTCGCCTCATATAGACACACGGCCTTTTTATGCAAACCAGTCATCCTCTTTTCTACTTTGGCACATTACTGCACACATACACACACACACTCGCACACACACACACACACTTACTCTTAGCGGGCCTGAATCTAACTACTTGTGTAAAGATGATGGACGCACAAAGAGACTAAGACTTTCAAGTGTGTATCCAGCTCACAAACATGAGCAAGCACACTCTAAACACACTCTCACACAGATCAATTAGATATTTAGTAACATTTGCATAATTTGCTTTATTTATCCTGAAAGGAAAGTGCTTACAAAAGCAAGAATTTGCAGCAGGTATCCGCAAACTTACTTCATTAAACTAAAAGACAAAAATGTTCAAAAAAAGTCAGAACTTTCTCATTTCACATGGGGTACTTTCACATTTAAATTGATTAGTTCGCACTTGGGCAGGTGTGTAAGTGAAGTGAAGTACACAGTAAATAATTACAGGATTGTACCATATTGAACTATAATATTTCACACTAAATTGCTGTATTAACACTTTACAGGCTTTAACTTTAATTTCACATTATAAGATTGTAATTTCAAACTTTACTATGAAACAACAATGCCGCCACAGTAAACTGCTGTGATATTTGCAATTTCAATTATTACCAGGCTTTCACAGCATTTTATTGCATTATTTCACCGTGAAATACTGTATGAAGACCACCCTCTGCAAAAACACATCAAATTACACGAACTGCACTGAATTGTGGGATCTATCGCCGACTTTCAAGATTTTAACAGCTGATGCCACCAGGAGCTTAAAGAACACAAAGAAAAGAAAAGAAGCCAGCTTCATGGGGTAACCCCCCTGGTGTCTACGTTTGTTTGGGTTTTCACTTCGTCTGTGTGGACATGGCCACCCAACGAGCACCGTGGAACTTTGGTTGACCTTGGCAGCATGAAAACATCATAAAAGGACATCTTTTCAACATTAAAAGACACATTACAAACAAGAGCCTACCAAACCTATTTCTTCTGCTTGACTTTGAGGTGTTATACTGTTGCACATTTTTGCTGTTGCACATTTTATACTGAATCATTTTTAAAAATTGTTTGCAGAGATGTGTACATTTTGTTCAGACTATGCAGGCATGTCTGCATTGCACATGACTTTTCCCCCTTCCTTTTCTGCCCCCCTGCACACATATCTGCCACCCGGTCAAAATGGCCCTGCGACCCACTATTGGGTAACGACCCACTTGTTGAGCACCCACCACTGAGTTAAAGTGACATGCAATACGTGCATTATATTTGTTCTGGTTCCAACACAGCTTAAACTCAGACAGTGATTCCCAAACTTCTTTTGGCTAGTGAACCCACGATGACGTCACTTGTCACATGTCAGCTTTATTTGCGAAGAAGTCTGTGGGAAGGTTAGTAAGCAGAGGATGACTACAACGACTCTCTCAGACTTCTTCACAAATAAAATTGGCATAACTGGTAATTGAAATGTAATTTTTCAACTTTTTTGTGTAACAAAAAAAAAAGTCACAAAGAAAAAATGAGAAAACTTAATCTTTTATATTTCATACTAATTAAAGATTTTGCCTCTTTAAAAGACAGAAACAAAAACTTTCGATGCAATATAAAAGCTAACTTTTCCATGGACTTAATCATAAAGAAGTGACACTTGACTTTTTTTGTTGACGACCCTCCATCTAATGTTGGGTCCCTAAACTGGCCCCCAGTCATTCAGTCTTGGAGAACCCCAGAGGGGTATTCCACGAGGCTGGCTAACAGAGCAAGCCTGGCTCAAACACTGAGTAAAACCTGAAAGAGCTCTTTTTCCTTCAGTCCTTGTTAAAGATTTGAAGAGGCTCCGGGTTTTGCTCTGTGCATAAACCAGGCTTATGCAGTCAGCCAGCTTCATGGAATATCCCCCTGGTTTAAAGGTTTATAACATTGTAGATGTTTATTTTCTTCAGATTAAGCAGTAAAATGTAACATATATTCTATTGTTCAGATGAACTATGTACTGTACTTTTTCAGTAATTGACTGTAAATATTTTCACAGCAATTTCACAGCAGTTTACTGTAAGTCCACAGCTAAATACTGCTGTATCACTGTAATTCCATTGGCATAGCAACTGTGAATTTACAGTAAAGTGCTGAAGTTTTATTGTAAATTAATTATAGTAAACTATTGTGAAATAATTACAGAAAATTTCTGTGAAAATATTTACAGCACTCTTGTTAAAGTAATTAAATTATTAACTAATAAATGTACTACAAATTTACAGCAAAAATATTTATAGTGGAAGTAAAGTTTATTTTTAAAGCACATTTAAAACAGTTCACACAGGCCAAAGTGCTACACATCATGCAATTAAATACGTAAATGCACACCAAAAGTCTATGAAACAAGCACATAAATACCTTGTTACTGTAGCAGCTGCAGCTTCATTGAAGACAAATGACAAGTGTACATAAATACCTTGTTACTGTAGCAGCTGCAGCTTCATTGAAGACAAATGTGGAAGATGTACAGAAAAGAGGACCATATCATGTTTTACTCTTTTGTTCTGGAATCCATTATTCTTCTTGTTAGAATCTGGAAAAAAAAACAACAACAACAAAACAAGAATAAAATAGAGGGAACTCAACCAAAATATATGTTCGAACAAATCACATGAAGACACAGTTGGGAGAACACAAGGACAGCCTGGAAGATGATTGGCTGAGTAGATGAACTCGACACGGCAGGGAAGACGAGGACGGATAAACTGACTGGACAGGTAAAACTATAATGAACAGAGAGTCAAATAAGATGTAATGCACAACCTAAACCTTAGCAATAAATTTAGAAGGCCTAAGCAAAATCCAAAACTACTATTGTTAGGTGGGGTAGGTCAGAATTCAGTTATTTGAACAAAACTGTGACCAATTAAATTTTCTGTTGGGGAATGACACAAAAACGAATAAACAAATAAATTAACACGTAGTTCCTTTGTTTTGTTTTGACATGAGATGCACCCTTTGATAGAAAAAATGAGACATAGAATGTGTAACCTATTTTCATAAACTTCACTGCTTGTCTGCTGGTGTCTGAGAAAAAGGAAAACAAAATAGTAGCTTAGTTTTGTGTTGTACCTTCTTATTGAGTTTTAATATCTTATTCATAATGGTTGTAAAAGCACATACATTTGTGCTTACCTTAATTCCCCATATCTTTTATTCATACAGCTGAATTTTTAGAGTTTTCACTGTGACACGGTTTCTCTTGCTTTTCACATAAACTATTTTTGGTCATTTATCCACGTCCACATAGTTTTGCTGCGTAGAACACATGGTTACTTTGGGCTGTGATCAGACACCCTTTCCAGTTACCCAGTGCCTACTAGAGAAGTCCCTACCAATATTCTGTCAGGCCAGCAACAATTGTCTAACCATAGAACAAAAAACAAATCATCTGAACCAGACTTTCAAACTCAACATTTAGAACACTATCTTATCTGCTACACATAATTACACTTACACACTCTTGAGTTAATGCATTCGTTGGGACCATCATTTACATGATGCATTCCCAAGCCCTTTACTCAAACCTTAACTACCACAGCTGAATACTTAACCCAAACCTGATTCCAATCCTAAACCCTTGAACAGCCATTGTGGGGTCGATCATTTCAGGCCCTGCAAAGCTTAAAAAATGTAATCCCAAACACACACACACACACACACACACACACACACACACACACACACACACACACACACACACACACACACACACACACACACACAGCAATTGCCACAGATATCTTTTATGGAGAAGGTAGGAGAGGTTGTTGCTAGGAAACCATTGTTTGAATGGCTTGCAGTATTAGCATGTTAGCGTTGGCTGCCTTGCCTCTAGGTATGGCTGGGATTTGAGATTTTGGTGGTGAGGTGCAAGCAGCTGAGAAGATAAGGCCAGAGAAAGCAATGTTTAGTGCTGGGGAATAGCAGGGATCAAGCTGAAGGCAGAAAACAGTCGGCAAGCTTGATCCTATTCTGCCTGTCCAGATGTGTTTTTCCCTTCACTTCTTTCACACTTATGCGGATGTCTGCCTTCACTGTTCCCCCGGCACAGATAGCCTTCCTTCACTGAAGCCGAAGAAATAATTAGACAAACCTCAAGGGATCCAGGAAAGTGTAAAGAAGAAGCCGTTGAATTTGAAGTCGGGTCGAAGAGGTTGATAACTGTTGCCAAGATTCACACAAACAAAAATACACAGACTACAAAGGCATTTAAAGAAAATTGTGAATTTCAGAAGCAGAAAGGTTAAAGTTTTGAGGCTGTCTGAGTAAATTGTGTAAGGGATGCACATACTGCCGTCTCTGCACAAAAATGGTTCTTTCCTATTTTTTTAAACATATAATAAAAAAGTTATTTTGTTTTTCATTTATTATGCATTAAAAAAACATTCCATTTTTCTGCATTTGAGAAGTCAATCACAGTTTTTACTTTTCATTTAAAACAACCAAAGGTAAAAATGAAAAAAAAAAATACACCAATCAAGGCGGCACAGTGGTGCAGTGGTCAGCGCTGTCGCTTCACAACAAGAAGGTTCCTGGTTTGAGTCCCAGCTCGCACACAGGATCTTTCTGGGTGAGTCTCCATGTTCTCCCTGTTCCTGTGTGGGTTCTCTCTGGTACTCCAGCTTCCTCCCACAGTCCAAAGACATCAAGAGGGGACGAGGCTGATTGATACTCTAGATTGACTGTAGGCGTGACTGTGAGTGTGAATGGTTGTTTGTCTATTTGTGTTGGTCTTGTGATGGACTGGTGACCTGTCCAGGGTGAACCCCGCCTCTCACCCGAAGGCTGCTGGGATAGGCTCCACCCCCCTGCTACCCTTAACAGGATAAGCGGAAGAAAATGGATGGATGGATCCACTAATCATAACATTATGACTTCTGACAGGTGAGGTATGTAACACTGATTATCTCCTTACATTGGCACCGGTGGTTGGGATATATTTAGACTGCATGTGAAGATAGTGTCAATGAAGTTGTTGTGTTGGAAGAAGCAAAATGGTTTGGCTTGAGGAGTAAGTTAAATGGCAAAACTGTGATGGCTAGACAACTGTGCCAGTCTCTAAAAATGCAGGTCCTTCCAAGGAAGCACCCAAGCCTCATGGATGTGCATTGAAGGTGAGCCATTGTTTTCCAATCCAGTTCAAGAGCTACTGTAGTATTGTCGTGCACTGCTGAAAAGTTGATTGTGGTTCTGCTAGAAAGGTACCAGAACGCACAGCTATGGGGCAGCTGCAGACGGGTCGCCACCCATGGCCACTGCCGACAGTGACTATAATAAGCAAGTGAGCATTTGCACTGGACCACAGAGCAGAGGAAGAACATGATCTCTTCCGATGAATCAAGTTTTCTTTGAAATTTTGTGAAGGCCAGGTGTGTGGGCTCACCTGGGGTATGCCACCAGGATGCACTTGGACAAATTCAAGCCAGTGGAGGCTATGTGATGCTTTGCGCAGTGTTCTGCTGGGGAACCTTGGGTCCTGCCATTGATATGGTTGTCACTTTGACATACACTACCTATCTAAAAATTGGTGCAGCTCAAGTACAAAAAAAAAAATGGTTCAGGAACAGTTTGAAGAGGACAACAGTGACTTTAAGCAGTTGACTTGGTCTCCATAATCCCCAATTCTGTCTAATTGAGCATCTGATAGATGTGCTGGAATAAAAGTCTCACCTCTCATAGGATTAAAATGATGTGCTGCTGACGCCTTTGTGCCAGATACCACAAAACACTCAGAGGTCCCAGCCCTAATTTCAACCAAGCAGGGCCGTGTCAATTTATGGCCTCAGTGTTAAGTCCATCCATCCAGTGCACAGCTAAAATTCCTACCAGAAGCATTTGGTTTTGCCTGCTTGGCTTTGTTAACTTGTTCAGATTCTGCTGATTTGGTCATTCTCTCTTGGTTTACTGTTTCTATCATGTGTACGAAGGGTAAGTTGTGACATTGTGTCCTTTTTCTGTATGTTTTTGCAATCAAGAGTTTGCCCATGGTGTTTTATTTTGAAAATGTCTGGATTCATTAAGCCATTCATGTGAGGACTCAACGGGCTCAATCTGCTCTGTGCAGCTTGACGCACATTCCTTCAGAAATAGACTTCATGCAAAGCAGAGTGCTGAGACGCTTCTGGTGGAAACTCAAGCTTTATCTTGAATACCCATGATCAGCTTCAGCTTTTGTGGTTCTGTTGTAATGTGACACTGCTTTTTCTGGTGGAAATTAGAGGTTATGGAGTCCATGTCTTGACAGGTCAATGCTGTCTTGGGGGGTAAAGGGGGACCCAGATGATAGCATGTGGTCAAAATGTTACCTGATTAGTGTATATGCGTTAAGCTGTATCGCTAAAATCAGAAACAAAACAAATTAAAAATCTTGTAACGGTAGGTTGATGACATCATCATCATCAAAAGCAGATATCTGGTCCAAAATTGTGTACCTTAAGAGCACAGGGCCTGTCTGTGAATAGAAAGCTGAAACCTAAATGCATGCAGAACCCAGACCCAATCAGCACAAATAATTGTTATTAACACATTGAGGCATTAACAGCTTAATTTACAAAACTACACATTGGTTGCCCCTCCTCTCTTGCTGATAAATTCTGGCCTATCCACTCATTATTTCAGCTTTAAAGTCCTCTTGCTGCCAGGACAAATGCAACTTGATTAGAATCAGCTTAGCAGTTTTGCTGATTCTAATCAAGTCGTTTTCTCTCTGATAGAGCAAGAACTCTATGTGTTTGTGTGCGTGCGTGTGTGTGTGTGTGTGTGTGTGTGTGTGTGTGTGTGTGTGTGTGTGTGTGTGTTAAGACAAACTGGCCTTAACTGGTGTAGTCAAGATCTACCAGTGTGCAGGCTTTCTATTCACTGATAAAAAAATAAATAAAAAAAAATCAACCTGTTTTCCTCTGCTACTTTCAAGAAGATGTATGTTTAAAAATGTGGCTTATTTTCAATTAATTCATTGGACTGGAACGTCAGCCTGTTAACCTTTTCAAATCCCCAATTAAAAAGAACCCCTACAGAAGGAGGTAATGCCATGTTGGGTCTATTGGTTTTATCTGTACATCGCTGTTCCTCGATATTGATGTGATGAAACAAATGTCACTAAGCTTCTCATTTTTGCTTTATTGTGTTTAGGTTCTGTGGGGCAAGAAGCCTTTTATAATGTGATGTACTGACTGCAGCAGTAATGAGGTTATTAAATTAAAAACTCATCTCCACCTAATTACTGTCCATGAAAACAGATCATGTGAGGGAGGGAGTCATAAGTAACTACAGCACAGGCCTCAGCTCTTTCACACAGAAATCAAAGGTCACAGATCATTAAACAAACTGCCTGGATGGAGGGAAGATGCCACATGATCAACTAATGATATTAGCATCTTGTGACAAATGATTATGAATTGGGCAATCATAATTTACACATTTCCAGCTCGACACGACAGGGCGCATTTGTACATTTGGATTTGAAAAAAACATCAAATATCCATCAAGATGCAGGCACAGTGGCGCTCACACACACAGTTTGGCACAACACTATATCCCCTTTCATGGTTTGGCTGGGAAAAGCTTCAAAAACAGGCAGTGTGTGAACACCCAGTCTTTTCCACCTCACATGCGTATCTGCTTGTGTGTGTACTACGGAATGTTTAAGAGCATGCAACAATGTAAATTAGACACCCTTAGATGAGGTTGAGAGT
>NC_141332.1:2670000-2835000 GCF_037954235.1 Aulostomus chinensis | reverse complement strand
AGAAATATTTGGTGTTTAACTAATCAAGAATTATTTGGTGGCTAGCTACAGTAAAAGTAAGACTTCATTCTGTGGCTAGCTCAGCTAAAGTAGCCATAACATAAGCTTTTAGCAAGCTAAAGTTAGCCTAGTGGCCTTGTAAAAGAATTTGTGAGCAGAACCAGTGTAAGGGACTTTATTACATTGTGTTTTTTCGGACGGGTGCACATTCCCAAAACCGTGGTAAGAATATATTTGAATTGAATTGAAATCTTCATTTCGAGCATAATAAATGAAAGCACAAAAAATTTTAAAAAAACATCAGAAAGAAACAAAAGCAAAAAGTCCTTAAATAAGATCCAAAGAAAGAAATGTTCATGCCTGAAAGGGAGTAGGAAGAAGTGAAAAACTTATGTAGTCCTACCCCTTGTTTCAATCTTACTTGAATAAAAGAAAAATCAGCAAGCTGTACACTATCAAAATTTATACCTATTATTACATTATTACAAATATAAAAATATTACAGCACTATATTACAATGTTATACCTGAGGTTTATAAATATTACACACATTATTACTACATTATAATTATGTTCCTACCATATATAAACCCCGTCTTTATATACTGTAATACCATGCTATTACTATATGATAATACTATGTATACTGCATTTCCCAACTATTACCATATATAATACTAACGATGATCCTTATAAATGTATACAAAATATCCATTATATACATTACAATCAAACAATATATATATATCATATACATATGCACATATTGTAATAAGATGGATGTTGTAATATGATATATTGTATCACACTGCAACATAATACGATAATATGTTATGATACACAATAATCATTATTTTATATCATACTACTAGACTATATGTACGTAATACCATATACATATGCACATCTACATGACAGTCCCATCATAAATATAATTATCATATACTGTATATATACACACACACTCACTCATACAACTATCATACCACTGTATTTTCAAGTAAATATAGATATTAAAATTATATTCATTGAGAATATATATATATATATATATATATATATATATATATATATATATATATATATATATATATATATATATAATTTATATATACTCAATGAATATAATTATGTACCTGCACCTATACATACATACACATGTACATCATGCATTCAAACCTGTATTCACACGCACACACATACACATATATTATATACTTATATACGCACACTATAAATGGATACCCACACAATCAGTACCTCATGTCTCCTCTTCCCTGTATCTGGCAAAAATAATTTTTCTGTATTTGTTTTTGAATTTGTAGATATTTGGTGACCAACTAAGCAAAGAAAATGTTTGGTGGCTAGATACACTATTTGGTAGCTATGCTAAAAAAGTAAGTGTTTTCAGGGGTTAGTTGTGGAAGAGTGACAATGTTGTGCTATGGAGGGAGTTGTCCTCGGGGTGGCAACAGAGGCTGAGTAGGCTGGTTGACCTCTTGACCTGTATGTATACCTGAAAAAAACCTCAAAAGTTGCTCCCCTGTCAGTCCATTTTTCTACAATATCGTAAGGATATTACATTTTGTGACAAGGAAACCCAGCAGGCTCACTGTGAGTTGTAGGAAAAGGAAGCAGCTTGTGAGTTTGACTATGTAGGGACTCTGTTAATGTCGGGCGTTGAGGGAGCTAACTCTAGCAACAACGCTAACAACAAAGCTTGTAGTAGCGATGAGGGACAACGTCGGGATGGCTACGGCAATGGTGGGGACACTCACGGCTTTCGACAGCCATTTTCAAGCCTTGAAAGCGTACGTTGAGGTGATGGAGCTTTTTTGTGGCAAATGGGATCACAGAAGCTGAAAGAAAGCGGGCTATATTGTTGAGCTCAGTTGGCAGCCAGATATATAGTTTAATGAGAAACTTGTTAAGCCCAGAGAAGCCTGGTGATAAGTCCTATGAAGACTTGACTAAACTGATTCAGTCACACTACAATCCAAAGCCCAGTGAGATAGTCCAAAGATTCAAGTTTAAGTCGAGGATGAGGGCGGTGAATGAGACTGTGACAGAGTATGTAGCGGTGTTACAAGAGCTGGCTCAACACTGACTATGGGGAGAAGTTGAAAGAGATGCTGCACGACAGGCTCGTGTGTGGCATTGCAGATGACCGCATCCAGTGGAGATTGCTAGCGGAGCCAGACCTGACATTTGAGCGGGCATTGAATGTCGCACAAGTCATCGAGACCGCAAGCAGGGACGTGCGGGACCTGCAACTGCAACCGAAAACAATGGACAGTAATGTGAGTAAGGCTACAGCACAACTGCCAATGCACAATGAGAAAGTGCGACAGAAGTGGCAAGGGAAAATGACACCGCTAACATGTTACAGGTGTGGGGGTGAACATGTGGCATGGGACTTTCAGTTCATCATTGAAAAGCACCATGGCTGTGGAAAAAAAAGACATGTATAGAAGATGTGCTGATCCTCACCTCCTACAGGCCAGCTGCAGATTAAGGGGGGAGGGAAGCATTAGCAGTTTGTAAAAGGGGTAAAAACAGTCTACACACCACATAAGTGAATCCCCTGTGAATCTTTTTAGTGAGGAAATGGTGTTTACACTGCACAATCTAACAGAGAAAAGTAGCAAAAACAGACCCCATTACCACTCTGTCACGATTTGCAAAAACTAGCAGACCCAAAAGCAGACAAACAATGAAAGTTCAAGGGTGTTTATTTGAACTAAAGCTGAAGATAGGAGGTGGCGGTGTAGACCAGGGGTGGACACGAGCAGGCGGGCAGGCAAGGCAGTTGGTGGTGCAGTCGCTGAGGGGAGGCAGAGAAAGAAGTCAAAAGTCACAAGAGGCAAAAAGTCACAGGGATAAAAAAAACTGGATTTCAAAAAAATACAAAAAGAGCAGAGATTCTCTAGAGCTAATAGGCTAAAACTAGAATTGGCTAGTAGCGTTACCACACACGGGAATTGGTGCAACGATCTGGCATTGCAGATCAAACACTTATAGGCTTCCAGTGACGAGCTGATGGCAGGCAGGTGAGGACGATGAGGGAACTGGAACCAGGTGCGCCTGCTGGAAGCTGGAGCCAAGCCACCGCCCAAAAACACACGCCCACTCACAAAACACAGACACTGACAGGGACTGTGACAGTGCCCCCCCCCCCCCCTCAATGAAGGCCTCCAGGCGTTCACCCAGGCTTGTTTGGGTGGCGCTGGCGAAAATCCGAGATCAGGGAAGGGTCCAGGATGAAGCGGCGTGGCACCCGGCAGCGCTCCTCAGGACCATACCCCACCCAGTCCACCAGGTACTGCAGACCCCTTCCTTGATGGCGCACATCTAGCAGCCGCCAGACCGTGTAGGCTGGGTGGTCGTCAATGACCCGGGGGGGTGGGGGGGCGTATCAGGAGGACAAAGCGGGCTGGTCGAGACGGGCTTCAACTGGGAGACGTGGAAGGTGGGCTGGACCCTCCAGCGAGGGGGCAATCTAAGCTTAACCACAGCTGGATTGATTATTGAAACGATTTCAAAAGGACCAACATACCGGGGCGAGAGCTTCTTGGACTCCACCTTCAAGGGAAGGTCCCTGGAGGAAAGCCACACTTGCTGACCTGGCTGGTACACAGGGGCTGGAGTACGGCGGCGATCAGCGTAGCGTCTATTCCGGTCCACAGAGCTGAGCAAGGCTGCACGAGCATCCTTCCAAACCTTGCGACAGCGCCGCAGATGCGCCTGGACTGAAGGAACAGCGATAGCCACTTCCTCAGAAGGGAACAGCGGAGGTTGGTACCCACAGGACATCTCGAATGAAGACACCCCCATGGCCGCGCAGGACAGGGAGTTGTGGGCATACTCGACCCACACAAGGTGGGTGCTCCAGGAGGAGGGGTTCTTGGCCGCGACACATCGGAGAGCGGCTTCCAGGTCCTGGTTTGCTCGTTCTGTCTGTCCATTGGACTGAGGGTGAAATCCTGATGTTAAGCTTATGGAGGCCCCAAGGGCCCGACAGAAAGCCCTCCAAACCTTTGAGATGAACTGGGGTCCTCTATCGGAAACAATGTCCAGGGGAATTCCATGAAGACGGACCGCATGGTGTACGAGGAGGTCAGCAGTTTCCAGGGCCGTGGGGAGCTGGGGGAGAGCCACAAAATGTACAGACTTAGAGAATCTGTCCACAATAGTCAGGACAACAGAATTACCTTGA
This sequence comes from Aulostomus chinensis, assembly GCF_037954235.1. NCBI lineage: Eukaryota > Metazoa > Chordata > Actinopteri > Syngnathiformes > Aulostomidae > Aulostomus > Aulostomus chinensis. Next base: position 2,830,784 of record NC_141332.1, on the reverse strand, counting down.
GAAGGAGGGAGACCAGTGACAAAGTCTAAAGCAATATGGGACCAGGGGCGACTGGGTACTGGCAACGGATGGAGTAGACCAGCAGGCGGCTGATTGGAGGACTCCCCACGGGCACACAGCACAGGCGGACACAAAGGCACGGGTGTCAGTGTCCATGGTAGGCCACCAAAAGTGACGCTTGAGGAGGGACAGGGTGCGGCCAACTCCCGGGTGGCAGGCAAACCGCGAAGTGTGTGCCCAGAGAAGAACCTGAGAACGGACAGAGTCAGGCACAAAGAGACGGTTGTCAGGGCCATTGCCTGGGTCCGGCTGATCTCGCTGAGCCCCTCGAACCAGCGACTCAATCTCCCATGTCACTGCAGCCACCACACAGGACGGCGGAAGGATGGACTCGGGAGAGGTGACACCCTCTGAGGTGAACTGGCGTGACAGGGCATCTGGTTTGATGTTGCGGGAGCCTGGACGGTAGGTCAATGTAAACCGAAACCGGCCAAAGAACAGAGCCCACCAGGCCTGGCGGGAATTGAGACGCTTGGCGGACTGGATGTACGTCAGGTTCTTATGGTCTGTCCATATGATGAATGGGTGTTCTGCTCCTTCAAGCCAGTGCCTCCATTCTTCCAGGGCACATTTGACAGCAAGCAACTCTCGATTCCCCACATCATAATTGCGCTCAGCAGGCTCAAGACGGCGGGAGAAGAATGCACAAGGATGGAGTTTCTGGTCTTCGGCAGATCTCTGGGAAAGGACAGCTCCCACTCCGGACTCCGAGGCATCTACTTCTACGATGAACTGGCGTGAGGGATCAGGGTGAATGAGGATAGGAGCAGTAGTGAAACGCCTCTTTCGTTCCTTGAAGGCGGCATCAGCGTCATTGGTCCAAGTGAATGGAATGGCCGGAGAGGTGAGTCTGGTGAGGGGTTGAGCCACTAGACTATAGTTCCTGATGAACCGTCTATAGAAATTGGCAAACCCCAAGAAACTCTGGAGACGCTTGACCAAGGTTGGTTGGGGCCAGTCCACCACTGCCCGCACCTTTTCGGGATCTGCCTTCACCTGGCCACTCTCGACAATGAATCCCAGGAATCTTGTTGACTGAACATGGAACTCACATTTCTCCGCCTTCACATACATACATAGCCTGTTCTCAAGAAGACGTTGGAATACTTGTTTTACATGACCAACATGCTCTTCCAGGGTCCTGGAGAAGATCAGGATATCAAGATAAACAAAAACAGATCGGTTAAGCAGGTCTCGGAGGACATCATTCACAAATGCTTGGAAAACTGCTGGGGCATTAGTTAAGCCGAAGGGCATGACTAGGTACTCAAAGTGACCAAGGGGTGTTTTAAAAGCCATCTTCCATTCATCCCCAGCTCGGATTCTAACCAAATGGTAAGCACAACGGAGGTCCAATTTGGAGAATATAGTGGCTCCTTGCAGGGGCTCAAAAGCAGAGGCTAGTAATGGAAGAGGGTATTTGTTTTGGATGGTGATATTATTGAGTCCACAATAATCAATACAATAATCAATACTTCTTACCCACGAAGAAGAATCCTGCGCCCACTGGGGAAGATGAGGGTCGAATGATGCCTGTAGACAAAGAGTCGTGGATGTAACTCTCCATAGCCTCTCGCTCAGGTCGAGACAGGTTATATAGCCGGCTGGATAGTAGGGGACCCCCAGAAAGCAGGTCGATGGCACAGTCATAAGGACGGTGAGGAGGGAGTGACAAGGCCAGTTGTTTGCTGTAGACCTCTCCCACGTCATGGTAAACAGCAGGGACCTTGGATAGATCTGGGGGTTCAGAGATGACAGGTGAAACTGTGTCCTCAGCAGGGGAGCGAGCAGACCGCAGGCAGGTGGAATGGCAGTAAGAGCTCCAGCTCACTACTTTGGCTGCAGCGCAGTCAATGTGAGGATTGTGGAGCCTCAGCCAGGGCTGACCAAGGACTACAGGAGCATGTGGGGAGGCGATTATGTGGAACTGAATCTGTTCGTGATGATTGCCCGAGACCAGGAGATGAACAGGTTCAGAGCGGTGAGTAACTCGAGCGAGGAATCGACCAGTTAGGGCATTGGCTTGCAGAGTTGAGTGAAGAGGCTCGATGGCGATGCCCATCTGAGAAGCGACTCCTGCATCCAGGAAGTTTTCATCCGCCCCTGAATCCACCAGAGCTAACAGTGTCCGGGACTGGGATTGCCAATGAAGGGCAGTAGAGAACTGCATGCGGCACAAGGACTTGGGGGGGGGGGGGATACAGCCTGACTCACCAGAACCCCCACTGTTACTGGTGAGCCTGCCCTTTTGGCCGCAAGGGGCAGACGGCAAGGAAGTGACCAGGTTGGCTACAATAGAGGCACACCCCTGCCCTCACCCGGCGAAGGCGCTCTTCTGGAGTAAGTCTGGCCCGGCCCACCTGCATGGGTTCCTCATCAGGGGGACTGGAGGCTGATGCTGCAGGTACAAGGAAACTGGACTTAGCAGGTGGGGATTTGCAGCTTACCCCAACGGAAGGTTCCGATGACCAAGAAGGAACTGGGTCATCTTGCCATTGGGCCATCTGGTTGGAGAGGTTGATAGCTGTTATGGCTTCATCTAGGGAAAGCTGCTCCCTTCTAAGAGCAATCTGTCCTCCGATGGCCCGATTGAGCCCATTCTGGAAAGCAGAAAGCAGGGCCTGGTCATTCCAACCACTCTCCACGGCGAGGGACCGGAACTCAGAGATAAATTCTCTGACTGAGCGCCTCCCCTGGCGGAGTCTAAGCAAGCGCTGTCCCGCCTGCTGTCCTCGGATGGGGTGGTCGTAGACGCGTTTCAGTTCTGCGGCTAGCGCAGAAAAGGACTGGGCTGCAGCAGCACCTTGCTCACGAAGGGCATTAAATACTTCAATGGAGGACCCTGAAGTAGGTTAGCTACGTAAGCGATCTTGGCTGCCTCTTGGCCAAAACGAGATGGCTGAGCATCAAAAGAAAGCTGAACCTGTGCTAAAAACTCACGACAGGTGTTGGAATCTCCGGAATATTTAGCAGGTGGGGGGATATTAGGCTCAGTAGCAGGAAGATGGGGAGGTAGCACAGCGGGAGCTTCAGGTGGCTGTGCTGGAGGTTGACCGCGAAGGGCACCAAGCTGTTCATTGACTAATGTCATTGTTTCGAGAAGTTTCCGAAGCGTCATCTCATGGCTCCCCAGTAGCTGTCCTTGATTAGTAAGGGCCGCCTTCATCCTATCAACGTCCGCTGGGTCCATTCTGGCCAGATCGTTCTGTCACGATTTGCAAAAACTGGCAGACCCAAAAGCAGACAAACACAATGAAAGTTCAAGGGTGTTTATTTGAACTAAAGCTGAAGATAGGAGGTGGCGGTGTAGACCAGGGGTGGACACGAGCAGGCGGGCAGGCGGGCAGGCAAGGCAGTTGGTGGTGCAGTCGCTGAGGGGAGGCAGAGAAAGAAGTCAAAAGTCACAAGAGGCAAAAAGTCACAGGGATAAAAAAAACTGGATTTCCAAAAAATACAAAAAGAGCAGAGATTCTCTAGAGCTAATAGGCTAAAACTAGAATTGGCTAGTAGCGTTACCACACACGGGAATTGGTGCAACGATCTGGCATCGCAGGCAGGGCAGATCAAACACTTATAGGCTTCCAGTGACGAGCTGATGGCAGGCAGGTGAGGACGATGAGGGAACTGGAACCAGGTGCGCCTGCTGGAAGCCGGAGCCAAGCCACCGCCCAAAAACACACGCCCACTCACAAAACACAGACACTGACAGGGACTGTGACACGCTCAGCTAAACTTAAACAGAAACATGGTAAAATTTAAGTAGATACAAGTTGCAGTGTGACAATTGTATCAAAGACTGAGGATGCTCAGTTATGGGCCGCAGCAGGGGGTACACCAGGGCTGCAAGATTGTTCACTGACTCTTAAAACATATACTGGTGAGAGAGTGCCCACACTAGGTGCAGCAGAAGTAACTGTGCAATTCAAAGACCAAACCAAACAGCTTCCAGTGGTAGTTGTAGCTGGGCCAGTGCCAAACCTGTTGGGCAGATCATGGATTAAAGAGCTGGGGATGAACTGTGTTCTGCTTAACAAAACAAAACATAAACAGATTACATTGCAAGAGGTGTTAAAGCAGAAAGAGGACATTTTCAAAGAGTAACTTGGAACATGGAGGGGCCACCCAGCAAAAATATACGTGAAAGAGGGTGTCGCTCCCTAGCACTATAAACCCCACCCAATCCCTTATGCTATGAGAAAAAAAGTGAAGGTCAAGTTGGAGAGACTCACCAATCAAGGGATAATTGAGCCAGTGAAGTTCTCTAAGTGGGCTGCGCCAATTGTTCCTGTGTTGAAACCTGAGAATTCAGTGCGCATCTGTGGAGATTACAAGCTCACGGTCAACCAGGTGTCAAAGTTGGAACAGTATCCAATGCTAAAACAAGAGGACTTTTTTGAGAAGTTGTCCAGTGGTGAAAAGTTAAGTAAAGTGGACTTGAGCCATGCATATCAACAGGTGATCCCACATGAAGCATCAAAGCCCTATGTCACAATTAACACACACAAAGGTCTGTTCCAGGTGAACGGTCTGCCATTTGGGGTTTCTTCCAGTCCATCAATATTTCTGAGACTGATGGAGAGTCTGGTGGCTGGCATCCTAAATGTATATTTGGATGACATTTTGTTGACAGGCCAAGTGACCAAGAACATCTGGCAATGTTGAACCAGGTGCTGACACGGCTGCAGGAAGCTGGCCTTCGCCTAAAGCACAGCAAATGTGCATTCATGGAACAGGAAGCAGAGTTCTTAGGACATAAAGTGGATGCTTCGTGACACCATCCTCTGCCACACAAGGTCAGTGCAATACAGAAAGCACCAGCACCCACTAATGTCACTGAACTACGTGCTTACCTAGGGCTGCTCAATTATTACAACAGATTCCTGTCTAATTTTTCCACATTGTTATCTCCCTTGCATGAACTGTTGAGAAAGGAAACCAAATGGAAATGGGGGACAGAACAAGAGAGAGTGTTTGAGGAATCCAAACACCTAATGGAATTCTCTGAAGTCTTAGTGCATGATGACAGTCAAAAAGACGATCCTGTCCTGTGATGCCTCGCCCTATGGAGTGGGCATGGTGTTGTCGCATCAAATGCCGGATGGACAAGAGTGGCCAATCAGCTTTATGTCAAGGACGCTGACATCAGCTGAATCCAACAAGTGATGTTTGGCATTCAGCGCTTTCACAAATACCTGTATGGAGGGAAGTTTGTCATTTGCACTGATCACAAGCCCTTGCTATCCCTCTTCAACGAGATGAAGGCTGTGCCTAACATGGCATCTCCTTGTATTCAGAGATGGGCTGTAACACTGAGAGCATATGAATATGAGATTGTCTACAAACCTGGAAAACATCATGGTAATGCAGAGGCCATGAGTCGCCTCCCTCTGCCGCAACCTTCAGCCAAGGCAGAACAGGAGGAAAGAGTGCTCATGATGGAGACTGTAGCTCTCGTGTCAACAGTGGAAGTGAGCAGGTGGACAAACAGAGACCCTGTATTGTCCAGAGTTGCACAGTTGATCCAACATTGCTTGCCAATGCATGACTGTGATACAACTTTTCCAACCTCATTCTGTGTGAAAAACAGAGTGAAGTGTAAAAGTTGGGTGCGTACTGTGGGGGTCATGTGTTGTGGTGCCTCCACCAGGGCGACAGACCATGTTACAACCATTACATCATGGTCACATCGGTATCACAAGGATGAAAGCTTCAGCACGGAGCTACTTCTGGTGGCCAAAATTGGATGCAGACATTGAGACTGTAATTAAAAGTTGTGTCACATGCCAAGAACACTGTAACCTGCCTGCTCCAGCACCACTTCAGCCATGGGAGTGGCCAAGCAAACCGTGGCAGAGATTACGCATTGATGATGCAGGACCTTTTATGGGACACGTGTTTCTGATCCTGATGGATACGCATTCAAAGTGGATGGATGCTTATCCTGTAACAACCTCCACCTCAGCCATCACAATTGAATGCCTGCGAAAGAGCTTCAGTACTCAGGGGATACAAGAGACAACTGTGTCTTATAATGGCTCATGTTTCGTGAGCGTGGAATTCAAAGACTTTCTGAGAAAAAAATGGTATTGAGCACATCACATCTGCTCCATATCATGCTTCATCCAATGGTTGTGCTGACGTTCAAGTCAATGATGAAAAAGGCAGGGGAGGGGCAGCATTGCCACTAAAGCGTCAAGAGTGCTGTTCAATTATCGCATTACACCACAGTCCACCACAGGGCTCTCACCTGCAGAAATGTTGCAAGGAAGGAAGTAAAGGTCTACATTGGATCTGATTCATCCTGATCGCAGATTAAAGGTGGAGCAAAAATCGAACAGCCAAAAGAAACATCATGAAAAGCAGAAAAAAGGAGAGGATCCCAGGAAGGAGATGTTGTAGTCATGAGAAACTTCAGTTATGGTCCTAAGTGGATTCCTGGTTTCATTACAAAGATCACAGGTCCAATCTCTTACAAAGTCATGTTAGGAGATGATAACATTGTGCACAGGCATGTGGATCAGATACTGTCAAGACCTGAGAAAGGGGACTGTTTGGAAGCGAAGGTCACAGAACCACTGGGACTGTCTGTTTCACCCACAGCAGTAAGGGATGCATCACAGACTTCCAGTCTGGCAGAAAGCGGCAGTGTTCCAGAGACAGAACACTCAGAGTGTCTTAAGTCCTGCTCCAGACAAAGCAACTCCAGCAGTGTCTGACATTCCACCTCCAGACGCTGCAAGGCTGTCACAACCTGTGGTAGCACCTGTGCACCGGTCACAAAGGACTGTGTGCAAACCAAGTTATTTGAAATACTTTGAGTGTTACATGGATTGTGTATATATAAAAAAAGAAGGGACTTGGTGATTGTTGATGGTTATTGTTACTTTGAAATGTGTTGAGTGACAAACATCTTAAGGACCTATTAATTGTTGTTTCAATGTCAGTTGAGTATGTGTAAGATGACACAGGGTTATTGTGGGGCATGGAGAAAAATAGCTTAGGGGGTTAGGAATGTAGAAGAGTGACAATGCTGTGTTATGAAAAGAGTTGTCCTCAGTGTGGCAGCAGAGCCTGGGTAGGTTGGTTGACCTCTTGACCTGTATGTATGCCCGCCATGTTGAAAAGTATTCCAATAAACAAACCTAAAATGGTCACTCCCATGTCAATCCATTTTTCTTTAATATCGTAAGGATCTTACATTAGTTCAGCTAAAATAGCCATAATGTAAGCTTTTAGTAAGCTAAAGTTTGCCTAGTGGCCTTGTTAAATAATAAGTGAGCAGAACCAGTGTAAGGGTCTTGTCATTTTCATTAAGTAGTATGTCTGCTACACAACTCGGAGATAAATTGTAGCCACTATGAACTGCAGCAAGGGTAAAACTTGTGTTTTCATTCCTCTGTACAATGAAATGGGTTGTGCATTTTGTTTTCACAGACTGACCTCTTATTTGCTTGGAGTGCTGTGTGCAAGTCCAGATTTACATGGTAGTGAGAATGACATGTAAGTAGCTGTTATTGTTTTCTCATTTTTTGTTTAATTTATTTTGAGTTTTTTTTTTTTTATTCACACCATCCTCATTCAATTGTTTTCCAGCAGCCTGTAAGACCTACGACGAAACTGTGCGTAGGAAGTTCAGGTTCAGTAAGCCAGAACTGGCAGGGTAGCCACCAGGGACAGATCTCTCAAAGAATCAGGAGTGTTTTTTCTTCTTTAAAATTAGCAGTTTCATCCAATACTGAATGAGGAAATTCAAGCCAGTCCTGAGACATTCTCTGGCCAGCTATGGTTTCACTGCTATTCATAGCTAATCGGACCCTCTGCGGGCTCAATTTTTGGCACAGCATACTCCATGTTCGCGGGCCGTAAATTGCCACAAACTGATGGAAATCGGTGGGATCCACGGGCGTTTACAGGTAAGAAAATCCCACCTTTCATGCTGTGGTCATGGGTACCATCATGTTCCAGTTTTCTCCCAACAACCTAACTGAGCCATAAATAGACAAAGAAAGGGATATGGTGGCATGCTGATGTCAGTATATTATAATTTTGGTTTACCTTCATCATATGCATGTCACATAAATGGTCTATAGTTAAGAATCTGAGAAAAAAGATATATACCGTGAACAAAATCCTTTTATTAGAAATTTCAAAGAAGAATTAATAATATGTGTGAAAAATCCACTCAAACCAGGCGTGCCCAGGAAAAAAAATAAAAATATATATTAAACACCAGCTTTGTTTCTACAGGAGTTATGTCTGTAGCAGGACACGGAAAAAAAATGACAGAACACACCACCTGGAAAACCCCTACCAAAATCTGATGGAAAAAGTTTGTGTGTTTTTTCCTTCCTTCTTTTCAGTGTAGTATGCCTGGTCTTGTTTTTGATAGACTTTTCTCTAATTCGCTTGAAAGAGTGAAGGACCAGGAAACAACAGGAGGTACCAATAACTCATGGTCAGGAACCCATTTCACATCAGTGCAACTACTGGGATGGCAAGGAGGCAACCTGGATTTTTGGTAGAGTCTTGAAAAATGAGTGGATTTGTCATAAATGCAAGCGGTGAAAATGGCTTGTATTGACATTTAAGTGACAGATCTATCCAGCATTTTTTTGGTGGGGCAAGAAGAGAATGCTGTTTTGACAAATGTTGCTGAAGGAAATAACCATTCATTTCCTGTTTTCAGCCATCAGCCAAAACTATGACTTTCAAAAGCCACTCGTATCCCTTACCTGAAACAAAGCCTAAAAGTGAGTTAGTACATCGTAAAACATCATATAGACATCTTAAAAAAAAAAAAAAAAAATATATATATATTTGTCTTTGTTTTGTAACGGTTAGCACAAAGGACACATATTTCATGGGTTATATTGGTATTGTAAAAAAATGACACAGTATACTGTCATTTGGATGTAGAGGACCTTTGGACTTTTCTTTAGTGTCCTTGTCTTCCTCCTCCAATTGGTAATTTATCGAAATCAAGAGATCAAGAGTTTTATAGTCATAGGCACAGGTGTTTAAACAGTAAAATTAAATTCGTACTTTTCAAGTCCTCATATCAATGAAAAAAGAAATACAGTTGAAATATAAAATTTGTAAATAAATGTTACTGTATTGTGAAAAGAACAGAGTAGCGATCCCGAAGGAACTGAACCGTGCACAATTGCAAATGTGAATGCACATAAATAACAACGTAAGAAAAAAACCTACAACTGTATGACAGTAAGAGTAAATAATTTTATGACAGTATATTCATATATATTCTAACTATTGTCACAGCTCCCAGCCAGCCATGCCATCCTCCACCTGCTTCCCATTCCCCTCCTGAGTGCAACTGCAGCAGATCCTGCAGCAGGTATACTTAAACCCCAGCCTTTCACCCTGTTCTCTGCTAGACTGTTGAGTTATCTCTCGCTTCTTGCACTCCAGAAACCTGTATTTCCGAGTCCTGCCTGTCCTGCCACCCTTCCTCCCTGCCTGCCTGCCTTCCAACCAGCCCAGCGTCATCACTTTCCCGTCTGCCTGGTGTCCCTGCTCTTACGTCTTTGGATTTCCTGGTACCGACCTATGCCTGAGCCTTAGCCACGCACGTGTCTGCCTCCCTTGGAATCTGTTCTACAAAAAATGAATCATGCGTCAGCTTATGCGTCTGGGTCCTGCTTCACGGTTTGTTTCATCTACAGAACAAATGTCTGAGACAATTTGTGAATTAGAACAGTCAAAAGTAGGATTTTGTCAATTGTTGGAAAATGTTACTGTAAGTTTGAATAGTGTGAAATCATCATTATCAGGCCTGGCGGTGCTGATGACCCCGTGACCCTCCCTTGATCGCCACCAACTGGCCCAACCTACAGAAATCCTGTTTTTAAGGGACACTTATCTGTGACAAATCCATAGGTAGAGATAAGTGAGACAACTATGAGAAGAGATAATGTTTTGTCAATTGATAATGGAGTCTTCCAGGGCTTATTATTTCCTACAAATTTATATCAGTGCAGTGAGAGGATGGGGAAAAAAATCTCAAGATCTCAAAATTGATAAATAAGGAATTAACGGTGAGAAGAAGGAAAGAATGATCCAAATCTCAAATTAAGGTAAATTGAGCTCAAGTAGACAAGGAGAAGATCTCTGGGCCATCTTGTTTTGCTAATTCTTCTTCTTCTCTTCCTTTTTTTCCATCCTTTTTTTCTTCTTGTGAAGAAATCCAGGTTCCTGTGCAGGAAAATAAACCAAAGTTATCCCAGAGCTCCAGTCCAATGCTAAACTTCCACAACTGGCTTGGACCAATACGCCTGACAGCGGCCTCACAGCAAGCATTCTCTCATACCCTTCATTAAGTAATGTTTTCTGTAATAATGGAAATACATTTTTACTTGGAAGAATATTTGGTTATTATGTTTTTATATTCTTCCAGGTACAGATCTTAGACACAAAACCAGAACTGGCAAAAAGGTATGAGCACAGGGCACCGTTATGAGAAAGACTCAGTCAATGCATCTCCTATTAACACTCATTCACTTGATTAAAGGACTTCTGTCACTCATACCTTTGAGGATGGAATTAGGAGGTAGAGTTGCTGAACCTGAAGGTCCCTGGTTCAGTCTTAGGCCACCATTCAGACCATCCTCTCATGGATCACTTACATTCCTCATTTATTCATTAGCCACACTTTCATTTTGAGAAAGTGTGTACCATAAAGGTGTTGTTTTTTCATTTCTATTTTGTTGCTGTTTATTTATTCATTTGTGTATTTTTGCAGTAGATTATTCATGTTCACTTCAAGTCACGAGTCAAATGTCTGATAACCTGTCCTGGGTGACAAAGAATAAACACTCAGTCAGGCATTGTGCTGTGTGGATTAGACACACATGACTGCAACATTTAATGATCATTTTAATGATGATTTATATTACTCATTTGTATTCCTCCTCTTCATATTTTTTTTCTTTTTTCATCCTCCTCCTCAAAATGCTTGGCCCCATCCCATTGCTGAAGAGCTTTAATTTTGAAATCTTCTCTCCTCTGGGCAGCCTGTGAAAGCTGCCATGGAAACTGTCTTAGTCCCCTGTAGGCAACTACATCGACATCACGTCAAGCCTAAAATCTCAAAGCCTGGTTCTGGTATATTAATGCCTTAATTCGCGTGCTGTGTTAGTTTATAATGAACATAAAGTGAGATTGATCGCGCTGCACAAATCCCTGAGCATGGCGGATGTTTTAACCCAAGAAATAAACAAACAAATGGAAACCTCACAAACTGGTAAATGAGTGATACAGGTAGCCTTTATGTGGCCCAGAAGGTTTGCCATTCACAAGTGTGTCACCTCAATGTGGTTTTGACATTGTGTTGTGATGGAATTGTTTCTGTAAAGTCCATGTCACAGGAAGAAATATAGCACTTCAGGTTTTGGGTTTTTTTTGCCTTGAGCCTGGCCTCCATGTGCTAAAAAGTGGTGGAATGAGATGAAGAGTAAATGAAAAAGCTTAAGAGGAAAAAAAGAGACAAGAAAGTGAGAGGAGGGTAATACTGTGTACACTCAATTGTCAATTAATTATATTAGAATAAAAATAGCATTTTGCAATGAAACAAACCATCCCTATTTTGCCAAGATGTAATAAAGAAAGGTGCACATGCACTCTTATCAACATCGATTTTTAAAATAAAGAGAGGGGATTTTGCATGTTTGTGTGTTAAAAACTAACTGAGGTTAGTCTGCAGGTAGGGGCGTGAGCTGATCGGTTATCAAATGCATTCTGGGATGACGTGTTTAAAGTTTGTGTGTGAAGCTCCATCATAAACGGGCGCTGCATTACAAAATAGATGTGACATCATCCCTCTTCAGTCACAGCCCTCAGGGGCAATTAGCGCTTGTTTGGCAATATTTTGTCATTGTTAAAATTTTGCCAGCACACAACTAGTCCCCATACACACACCTTGATCAGTCCTTTCTGGTCACTTCCCATTAATGTGATTGATTTTTGCTCTGTGATCATTTTCTTTATCAGTACAGTCAGGGGGATCAGACAGACTGCTGAAGTACTGCTCCAGCACCAACATCAAGAGAACTACAGAAAAACAGTTTTGCACGAAAGGAAGACGGGAAAGCTTTTGTTCAGGCATGAAAGAGAATATTTAGCTTCCACCATGATGTTGATCTCAATGTTGACAAAATATCTCACTGTTGGATTGAATCACACAGGTCAGAGAGTTGTGCAGATTGTGACAGACACTCAGGATGATGGTGAATTCCATGGACATTGAAGACTCCTGATCTTTCTGTGGAACCACACCATGTCCCACTGTCTTCTTGACAATTATTGGACTGTATGATAGAGGGACTGTCATTTTCCCCCCACATTACTGATGGTGGCACTCTTGTAGCCCCATGGGCTTTTGTCTTGGCCCCCTACATCAGGAGTGTGTGTGGGGGGGGGGGATATCAAAGCCACACAATCGTCAGTAAGCAACCTGTACTGTTGAAACATTAGGAGGTGGTGTGACGTTGGAGACCAGAAGACAACAATACCTGTAAACTGATTTATAGCATATTGTAAGATAAGAAGCTAGTTGTGATCTTTAAGAGTGAATGTCTGACGCTGGCAGTGAAGATGAGGAGAAACAATCAAAGCAATGATTGTGGACTACGGTGAGGGAAAGGCAAATGATCTAGAGAGCAAACTGACCTCTGCTCATGAACGAGGTCAAGATGAATGAGCTCTAAACCCAGAGACTTCCATTTGCCAAGCAGGCTGGTTTCAGCAGATCAGAGGTCAAACACCTGACCAATGGCCAGACTACTTCCTTAGGGTCCTAAAGGTCGCAGGAAATGAAAATGTCATTTTTCCAATCTAAATCCTGTTATTTGTTTTATTTGTATTTTTTTGGCTTTCAATTTTTATTGGTTAAGAGGAAAAGAAATAATTCCCCTACTCTTTTTTTTTTTTAATCCTTGGAGTGCATTTAACCTGAGCAATTTAAACCACAAGAAAATGAGCTCATATTAGGCTTCTACTGGTATCTTCTGACCCCAGTAGCTGAGAAAGCCCCTTTTTCTTTACAGCAGTAATCAAAATCAAGATTATTTCATGTGAATTCTGCTGGGTCCAGCAACTAACATCTGTAAAAATTTGGTAATGTGCAGATGAGTGCAATTGCAGGATACAGTCGACTAGTTTTGTGTTTCCACTAGATAATAAAGAACTTAACAGGTTTCTATGAGAGACAGACCTGTTTGGTACATTTTAGCATGGTAACAAGCCTCCTTGTTCTCCCACCTGCTCCTCTAATTTACCATCTACACACACTTAATATTTTCTCCATGTGGTTCTGATGAGTGTAATGCACACAGAAAGAACAAGAGAAGACACCGGAGAAGCAGAGGGACGAAAAGTAGTCACACAAAGGGGGGAACGGGCAAAGGGCAGAAGAGACGTGTTTTGAGGAGACATGAGAAGAGGAGTGTAGAATTGATGAGAAAAAGATGTGCTCTTTTCTTTCCAATTCTCCACTCATCTGGATTTAAGGAATGAAAAACGGAGAAGAAATGGCGGAGTGAAACAAAAGGGGAAAGAATGAAAGAGAGGAAATGACATGGAAACTCTTGGATGTAAGAAAAGGAAAAAAGGATGAACTTGTGTTGAGAAGAATGAAGTGGAAGAGAGGAAAATATTGCACATGATTTGCATCTCCAGTTTAGCTTTTTTCTTTTAATTTAAGGACATTCCTGGGATAAATGAAATATAAATGACCAAGTGTAAAGTATCCATTGAGCTGACAAAGCTCTGCCTGTATGTACTTGATCATTCAGCAACACCTGATCGATGTCAAACTTGGCGTGTGCAATACTGGTGCATTGAGGAAGTGGAGTGCTTTGTTTTAAGTCTGAAGTGGTTGGTCGAGGGCAGATCATCCAAAGTTTTTATTTTTTTCCCCTTTTTGTGTCAAAACTCTAAATAAGTGTTGGGCCAAAAAGAAGTACTTTTTATTTTTAAAAGGCCTTTTTTCTGAATCCCACTGTCGCTGCTGCCTCTTCATTTTCTTCCTATTTTACTTGTGCCAAATGACCAAATTATTGAAAAAGTAAATTGTGAATTTTAGAAATTAGGAAATTATTGCATTTATATTTAAGAAAAATAAGTCTTTATTGGAGCAGCTGCATGCAGCGCTCAGGGACCAGCTCCAGATCTTCTGCCTTTCCTATAGTCTGGAGCACCGACACCTAGGTTAGATGTTTTTGATGGAGGGGAAAACAAGAGCACCAGGAGTAAACAGAACATGCAAACTCCACCTACGGTCTACGACGTGGATAGGGAGGACCTGCAATCGCTGGGACTTGAATCTGGGACCTCCTTTCTGTCAGGATCCTGCCTGAATTCAGTGCACTCCTGCTCCATGTCCATGTCTTTTTGTTTTCCCCAGGGCTGGGCGAGGTCTTCTGGGTTCCACTGCGTCTACCCTCCTCTGCACACCTGCTGCTCATTAACCTGATTCCCCTCTCCACACCAACAGCAGTCATAAGCCAGTCTCTTCCTCCATTCATCGCCACTTCATTGTTCCAACCTCTGTGGTAACGCTCTCGGCCGCTGTTCTAAAGATTGCTCAGAATTTTCTTGGACTCAAGCTCAGATCCACAAGGTTTTTGCCTTGACTTACCTGATTTGTCCTTCCCTCCTCCAGCCCTGCCGTTTGCCTGCCCTTTGTTCTGCCTCCCCCAGCCCTGTCATCCATCTGCCTCTGTTTCTCCTTTCTTTTTTGAACCTTGAGCCTGAATAAAGCGCTGTCATTATCTCCATTGTGGGTTCAGTTCTGTGCTTTTTGGAACTCTTGACACTTTTTGTGTAGCAACAGTGCTAACCAGCCTCTGTGCCGTCCGAATCTTCTTTTGGAAAAAAAAAAATTAATTTAAAAAATGAATCTAATTATTCATTCCTCTGACAGTGTCCTGTGACGGCCAGTTTGTATTTATTAAATCACCCACAAGCATTTAACCCTAACTAACGCTGAAACCTGCAGAGATGAAACAGTTGATTTGTTGATTTAAATGTCAAAAAGCATCCTGCTATTCCCTGGATAGCGAGGAACCTGACTCCAGTTACAGCATGTGACAACAGTGGTTCGTTCGTTCATCGGTGCCAGTTAACAGGCACACAAAACCACCAATTAAATCAGGTATCCAGCAGCCTGAACTGAATCTCCATGACCTCGTCTGCTCTGCTGTGGCTCTCACAGGTGACTGTGGTGCTGAGCGCTCCAGTCTGCTCTGTGGAGACATCGGCCATCTGCAGCACTCGGAGATTTTGTTTGACTCAAAAGGAAAATTCCAACATACAAAAATACTGATGAATCCAGGAACTTCTTGTTAAACTCTCTTACATGTCACATGACAAAAAAAAAAACAAAAACCTTCTGTGCCAGCGTCCTTCGAAGGCCAGTTTGTATTTATGACATCGCACACAAGCTATCCATTTTCTACTGGGGAGCCTATCCCAGCTGCTTTAAGGCAAGGAGCGGGGTGCACCCTGGACACATCACTCACCCACAAGCATTTCACTAAAACCTGCAGAGATGAAACAGTTGATTTGCTGCTCTTGGTAATGTCAATCAACCACTCATCTACATCAGTGACATTATTAATATTAAAGTACTTACAACCTTGTTTTTGATCATGTCTGGTGTTTGAGTGTAGAGAGGGCGATATCAGCCGATGGTAGGGAGACATTTACTCTTTCATAAGGGAGCGAGCAACGCAGCTGTCAATACTTTCATTTGGTTTATCAGTCAAAGATGAAAGCAGCCATAACAGTATTTCTATATGGGCTTTTCTCCAGATCTGATGTTGTAACAATACACCATGTTAGCACACTCAGCTGTGTGTACTTCAACTTAAACCATAAACATCAGCTGATGAAGTGGCCCTGTGGCTCAGGATGCATTTGCTTACCCACCACTGACATCCTGCACAATCTGGATTGTGGGGGATGGGGGACACGTTGAGATGGTCCATCAGGGGATAAGAGGAACATCCAGTCAGATGTTAATGAAGGTGCTGGAGGAGGAATGTGTTGGATCATCCCCACACAGGCTGCACGTGTCTCTGATCCTTCAGTGTTTCAGGCTGTATGATGTTAAAGGACAGTATAAATACTTTGCATCATGCATGATTGGAATTGGGAAGCCTCAGTGTGAATGATGGCAAACAGGCCTGTTTCTGAATCAAACCACATTACATGTCATGTAGCCAATGTTTATTTTGAGGCCAGCTGACATACAGTTGTTAACTGTAACGGATAGCTTGCCCACCAGACAGTGACACCCTTAAATTATTCAATTGACCTTCTTATCTATCTATATGGTGCCCTGGTGCACAACAGTTTGCAAAAACATGTCAAATGTTGTCTGTCATACTATTTCCTAAATAAAACATATAAATCAAAATTAGAGTGCAAAATAGACTGTCCCAGAAAATGTCCCACGTTCAAAAATCAAAAAAATAACAACAATTGTAAAAGTAGGCCTTCTCATTAAGTCAATTGATCAAGATCTTAATAATATTTGTGTATTTTTTCCTGAATTATAATACATGGCTTCATATTGGAGGCAAATGTTGTTAAAAAATTGAATAAACTATATCTGTTTGTTTTAAGGCGGCATAGTGGTGCAGTGGTCAGCACTGTGGCCTCACAGCAAGAAGGTTCCGGGTTTGAGTCACCGCCCTGGAGCGGGATCTTCCTGTGTGGAGTCTCCATGTTCTCCCTGTTCCTGTGTGGGTTCTCTCTGGTACTCCAGCTTCCTCCACAGTCCAAAGACATCAAGAGGGGACGAGGCTGATTGATACTCTAAATTGACCGTAGGTGTGAATGTGAGAGTGAATAATTGTTTGTGTATATGTGTTGGCCCTGCAACAGGCTGGTGACCTGTCTAAGTTGTACCCCGCCTCTCGCCCAAAGTCAGCTGAGATAGGCTCCACCCCCTCGCCCCTGCAACCCTTAATAGGATAAGCAGTATAGAAAATGGATGGATGGGCTTCATATTGGGAATGTTTCAGCAGGTAACAGTTTTATGTGGATTAAGTGATGTTTTATGGTAACACCATTTGTGGCAGGTATGCGTTGACAAATGTTGTAGTCAGAGCAGTCAGAGACTTTTGGTATGAAAACATGTTTCATCCTAAACTTTTTGTGCTGTTAGTTAGAGCAACATTTCCAGCCACCAAGTCATGCTGGCTAGCTGAACCCTCTACTGAGGTCCACTGTTGAGACCTGAATGTTTCTTTGTAGAATATTAAACTGCTAAGTTTGGGCTTAGTATCAAATTTGTCACACAGCAACGAAATAGTTTAAAAAGCAGCCTACAAGTGATACCAAATGTTTAGTAATATGAATGCATACACCTATGCAAGAGATGCCATATGTCCTGTAGATGTGGAGCTTCATCAGCCTGCTCAGTATGCAAGGCGGTTCCCACAGGACGGCAGCCCAGTGGATGCTATAATTCACCTGGCTGTGCTTTTAGAGACCTGGGAAAATACATCCATTTACAGACTAAAAGGCAGTGGCTGCATTTTCATGTAGATTTACGGCTCATTCTCATTGATCAACATAGTTTACTACTGCACTCGAGAAAATAGAGGCACAGGGGTGGTGTGGTGTGTGTGTGTGGGGGGGTTGTAAGATAAGCCAGAGAGGAACACAATGTTAGAACTCAGAGAAAAGTTTGAGGAAACAGAAGCACACAGCACTGAGGATGGTGAAGAAATAGCGAGGCTCTGTGTGGCTTCACAGATGCTTTGCAGTGTTCCTGACCATAATGGCACTGTAAATCCGTCTGCATGTCCCGTCGCAGTTATCTCCGACTATTGATTGGATTCACTATGTTCACATGAAAGAGGTGTAATGATGTATGGTGTCATCACAGTGACTGATGTGTTGTCCTTCGCAGCAAACAATCAACACTTGAAGCCAATACGAGCTGAACCACGCCTGAGGATGTAAATCCAAAATGGCACTTATTGCACCACAAGCGCAGTAAAAGTTCCTTCAGCAAGGCACCACCAACTACCTCAGAGTCTCTGACATGAATACATTTCTCCAACCAGGTGAGAGCTGCTGAAAACATGCACCTTTTGTATTGCTTATTGATTAGAGCCATTCAACCACTTGGTACTGTGATCTGCAAGTGATGCTGACCTCTATGTCATATTCAGTTGAAGGCAACGCTTATTGTGAGAGATTGGTTTAGTGTATGCACCAACAAAATATGAGCATGCACTGGAAACTTCCAAAAACACAAAGCAAAACACAGCTGTGTCACTGCATCTCTTTATGTGTATTTGTGCTACTGTCTTTTGTTCCTTTGTTTATAATGTATGTATATGCTTTGTATCAGTGTAATTTAAACATTTAATGAGTTTCCTGCCCAGATATAAAGTCTATTAGAGCAATTTAAACATGGAATGAGCTTCCTGCCAAAATATCGGCACAAACAAAAGAGTTTCCTGTCTTGCAAATCATGGTTACACAAAGTAGTCAAATAAATGAAAGCTGGACATAATTAAAACATTCTAATGCTGGTTGCTTTATTTATATTATTGAAGCATTAGAAATATATTATTGCAGACATAGCTTAAGTCTGAGCTATGGAGCAAGGGTGCACCTTCCTCTGTTATGTGCATATTTTCCTGCTTTTGTGTTGTTAGTCAATCACAGGCCTTGCTAGTGTTACAAATGGTGCTCCAGCTATGTTGCATAATTATGTTTAATATTGGTCCTGACTCCAATGGTTGTGGTGAATAGTTCAACTGTAGGATGTCTAATTTTGATGCATTGATGGGACTTTGAGCTAGAACTGGATCTTCAGGAGCAGTTCCTTTGTTAGATATTCTCCCTTATTTGTGATGCAAAGAAACAAAAAAGCAGCCTCTTTGCCTACAGATGAGCTCAGAGCTAGACTCCCTCCTCCACTGTAACTTTTCATCAGAACGTGGCTTCATTTGCTATTGATTGGCCCATAGAGTGTGAAAAATTAGTCTTCCAAATTAAAGAGACAACACAACCACGTAGATGTGCTCAAGAGCCTTTTGGCACTCCACAAATAGCACTTGTAGCCGAACCTATTTTTGTGGATTTTTAGAGCAGGCTATGAAATTGGAGGCAAACTGAAATGAGCAGTTTCCATCATCCATGCCACAGAACAATTCAAAAGAAATGTATTGTTTGAGAACATAAAATCACTACTCTAATGCTTGTTCTACTTGTTCAGAGGACAGAATAAAATCCTTTGTGCCCCAACTGTGTTCCATTGGATTGCTCTGTCTGGTCCCTTTTTAATCAGCAGTCAGCGCCCACACATATGCACTGGGGGGCTGGAGCCTATTCCAGCTGTCATCAGGCAAAAGGTAGGGTACAACCTGGAGAGGTCACCAGTCCATTACAGTGCTTGAAGTTCTTGATTTAATTGAAAGGAGTAGCCATACTTGATGGGTATTTTATCATTTTCCCCCAAAACACTTTGGACTAACCCTGTCATCAGTCATCTAATGCAATTGCACTCACAGATTTTTTATTTATTTATTTTTAATTCATAACTGTATATCAAAGAAGACAAGATGTTTCTTCCAAAAAATGTCTCTGTATGGGAGTGAATGAAAAAAAGTGCTTAATGCTCTACATAAATGAATTTTATGTAAATTCCAACATTCCTGTCTTACACCAACACAAGCAGCCTTGAAAAGTCAAATTGTGTAATTGGAATTTATGAGTGCCCTCTGTGATTGATGAGCAACTCCACCAAGAAAAAGATTGTTTTGGTGGAGCTCTCAGAGCAGTTACATATTCAAACAACAGCAAGACAATTTTAAAGAAGGAGTTACATAAACAAAATGTCTCATTAAACAGCTGCACGTGCCTGCCTGTCAGGAGAATTACACCAAGACGAGACATTACACAACACCAGATATCACACCAAAACTAGATATAACACCAACACTAGATATCACTCCAACACTTGATATTACACCAACACTACATATTACACCAAAACTAGATATCACATCACTAGATATAACACCAACACTAGATATCACTCCAACACTTGATATTACACCAACACTACATATTTCACCAACACTACATATTACACAAACACGAGATATTACACCAACACGAGATATTACACCAACACTAGATATTACACCAACACCACGTATTCCACCAACACTAGATGTTACACCAACACTAGATGTTACACCAACACTACATATTACACCAACACTAGATGTTACACCAACACTACATATTTCACCAACACTACATATTACACCAACACTAGATGTTACACCAACACTAGATGTTACACCAACACTTGAAATTACACCACCACGTATTACACCAACACTACATATTACACCAACACTAGATGTTACACCAACACTAGATGTTACATCAAAACTACAAAAAACACCAACACTAGATATTACACCAACCCTAGATGTAAAACCAACACTTGATATTACACCAAAACTATATATTACACCAAACTACATATTACACCAACACTAGATGTTACACCAACACGAGATGTTACACCAACACTTTATATTACACCAACACCACGTATTACACCAACACAAGATGTTACACCAACACTACATATTACACCAACACAAGATGTTACAACAACAGTACATATTTCACCAACACTAGATGTTACACCAAAACTACATATTACACCAACACTAGATATTCCACCAACCCTAGATGTTACACCAACACTTGATATTACACCAACACTACATATTACACCATGACAAGATATTACACCAACACTACATATTACACCAACACTACGTATTACACCAACACTTGATGTTACGCCAACACTACGTATTACACTAACACTAGATGTTACACTAACACTAGATATTACACCAACACTAGATGTTACACCAACACTTGATATTACACCAACACCACGTATTACACCAACACTAGATGTTACAACAACACTACATATTTCACCAACACTACATATTACACAAACACAAGATATTACACCAACACTACATTTAACACAAACAATACGTTTTACACCAACACTTGATATTACAACAACACTACGTATTACACCAACACTTGATGTTACACCAACACTTGATATAACACCAACACAAGGTATTACACCAACACTAGGTATTACACAAACACTAGATGTTACACCAACACTACATATTACACCAACACTAGATATCAAACCAACACTACATATTACACCAGCACTACGTATTACACAAACACTACATAAAACACCAACACTAGATATTACACCAACACTACATATTACACCAACACTTGATGTTACACCAACACTACATATTACACCAACACTAGATGT
Organism: Aulostomus chinensis; assembly: GCF_037954235.1. Classification (NCBI taxonomy): domain Eukaryota; kingdom Metazoa; phylum Chordata; class Actinopteri; order Syngnathiformes; family Aulostomidae; genus Aulostomus; species Aulostomus chinensis. The sequence goes on along the minus strand of NC_141332.1, from coordinate 2,809,336 downwards.
TACACCAACACGACATATTACACCAACACTTGATGTTACACCAACACTACATATTACACCAACACTAGATGTTACACCAACACGACATATTTCACCAACACTACATATTACACCAACACTAGATATTAAACCAACACCATGTATTACACCAACACTAGATGTTACACCAACACTACATATTACACCAACCCTAGATGTTACACCAACACTTGATATTACACCAACACTATATAGTACACCAACACTACATATTTCACCATCACTACATATTACACCAACACTACGTATTACACCAACACTTGATGTTACACAACACTTGATATTTCACCAATACTACGTATTACACTAACACTTGATGTTACACCAACACTACATATTTCACCAACACTACATATTACACCAACACGAGATATTACACCAACACCACGTATTCCACCAACACAAGATGTTACACCGACACTACATATTACACCAACACTACATATTACACCAACACTAGATGTTACACCAACACTACATATTTCACCAACACTACATATTACACCAACACTAGATGTTACACTAACACTACATATTACACCAACACTACATATTACACCAACACCACGTATTACACCAACAATAGATATTACACCAACACCACGTATTACACCAACACTAGATGTTACACCAACACTTGATATTACACCAACACTATATAGTACACCAACACTATATAGTACACCAACACTACATATTTCACCAACACTACATATTACACCAACACTACGTATTACACCAACACTTGATGTTACACAAACACTTGATATTTCACCAATACTACGTATTACACTAACACTAGATGTTACACCAACACTTGATATTACACCAAAACCACGTATTACACCAACACGAGATATTACAACAACATGAGATATTACACCAACACGAGATATTACACCAACACTAGATATTACACCAACACCAACACGTATTACACCAACACTAGATGTTACACCAACACTACATATTACACCAACCCTAGATGTTACACCAACACTTGATATTACACCAACACTATATAGTACACCAACAGTACATATTTCACCAACACTACGTATTACACCAACACTTGATGTTCCACAAACACTTGATATTTCACCAATACTACGTATTACACTAACACTAGATGTTACACCAACACTTGATATTACACCAACACTTCATATTACACCAACACTACGTATTACACCAACACTACATATTACACTAACCCTAGATGTTACACCAACACTTGATATTACACCAACACTATATAGTACACCAACACTACATATTTCACCAACACTACGTATTACACCAACACTTGATGTTCCACAAACACTTGATATTTCACCAATACTACGTATTACACTAACACTAGATGTTACACCAACACTTGATATTACACCAACACTTCATATTACACCAACACTACGTATTACACCAACACTTGATGTTACGCCAACACTACGTATTACACTAACACTAGATGTTACACCAACACTAGATATTACACCAACACTAGATGTTACACCAACACTTGATATTACACCAACACCACGTATTACACCAACACTAGATGTTACAACAACACTACATATTTCACCAACACTACATATTACACAAACACGAGATATTACACCAACACTACATATAACACAAACAATACGTTTTACACCAATACTTTATGTTACACCAACACTTGATATTATAACAACACTACGTATTACACCAACACTTGATGTTACACCAACACTAGATGTTACACTAACACTACATATTTCACCAACACTACATATTACACAAACACAAGATATTACACCAACACTACATTTAACACAAACAATACGTTTTACACCAACACTTGATATTACAACAACACTACGTATTACACCAACACTTGATGTTACACCAACACTTGATATAACACCAACACAAGGTATTACACCAACACTAGGTATTACACAAACACTAGATGTTACACCAACACTACATATTACACCAACACTAGATATCAAACCAACACTACATATTACACCAGCACTACGTATTACACAAACACTACATAAAACACCAACACTAGATATTACACCAACACTACATATTACACCAACACTTGATGTTACACCAACACTACATATTACACCAACACTAGATGTTACACCAACACGACATATTACACCAACACTTGATGTTACACCAACACTACATATTACACCAACACTAGATGTTACACCAACACGACATATTTCACCAACACTACATATTACACCAACACTAGATATTAAACCAACACCATGTATTACACCAACACTAGATGTTACACCAACACTACATATTACACCAACCCTAGATGTTACACCAACACTTGATATTACACCAACACTATATAGTACACCAACACTACATATTTCACCATCACTACATATTACACCAACACTACGTATTACACCAACACTTGATGTTACACAACACTTGATATTTCACCAATACTACGTATTACACTAACACTTGATGTTACACCAACACTACATATTTCACCAACACTACATATTACACCAACACGAGATATTACACCAACACCACGTATTCCACCAACACAAGATGTTACACCGACACTACATATTACACCAACACTACATATTACACCAACACTAGATGTTACACCAACACTACATATTTCACCAACACTACATATTACACCAACACTAGATGTTACACTAACACTACATATTACACCAACACTACATATTACACCAACACCACGTATTACACCAACAATAGATATTACACCAACACCACGTATTACACCAACACTAGATGTTACACCAACACTTGATATTACACCAACACTATATAGTACACCAACACTATATAGTACACCAACACTACATATTTCACCAACACTACATATTACACCAACACTACGTATTACACCAACACTTGATGTTACACAAACACTTGATATTTCACCAATACTACGTATTACACTAACACTAGATGTTACACCAACACTTGATATTACACCAAAACCACGTATTACACCAACACGAGATATTACAACAACATGAGATATTACACCAACACGAGATATTACACCAACACTAGATATTACACCAACACCAACACGTATTACACCAACACTAGATGTTACACCAACACTACATATTACACCAACCCTAGATGTTACACCAACACTTGATATTACACCAACACTATATAGTACACCAACAGTACATATTTCACCAACACTACGTATTACACCAACACTTGATGTTCCACAAACACTTGATATTTCACCAATACTACGTATTACACTAACACTAGATGTTACACCAACACTTGATATTACACCAACACTTCATATTACACCAACACTACGTATTACACCAACACTACATATTACACTAACCCTAGATGTTACACCAACACTTGATATTACACCAACACTATATAGTACACCAACACTACATATTTCACCAACACTACGTATTACACCAACACTTGATGTTCCACAAACACTTGATATTTCACCAATACTACGTATTACACTAACACTAGATGTTACACCAACACTTGATATTACACCAACACTTCATATTACACCAACACTACGTATTACACCAACACTTGATGTTACGCCAACACTACGTATTACACTAACACTAGATGTTACACCAACACTAGATATTACACCAACACTAGATGTTACACCAACACTTGATATTACACCAACACCACGTATTACACCAACACTAGATGTTACAACAACACTACATATTTCACCAACACTACATATTACACAAACACGAGATATTACACCAACACTACATATAACACAAACAATACGTTTTACACCAATACTTTATGTTACACCAACACTTGATATTATAACAACACTACGTATTACACCAACACTTGATGTTACACCAACACTAGATGTAACACCAACACTAGATATTACACCAACACTAGATGTTACACCAACACTTGATATTACACCAACACCACGTATTACACCAACACTAGATGTTACAACAACACTACATATTTCACCAACACTACATATTACACAAACACGAGATATTACACCAACACTACATATAACACAAACAATACGTTTTACACCAATACTTTATGTTACACCAACACTTGATATTATAACAACACTACGTATTACACCAACACTTGATGTTACACCAACACTTGATATTACACCAACACTACATATTACACCATGACAAGATATTACACCAACACTACATATTACACCAACACTACGTATTACACCAACACTTGATGTTACGCCAACACTACGTATTACACTAACACTAGATGTTACACTAACACTAGATATTACACCAACACTAGATGTTACACCAACACTTGATATTACACCAACACCACGTATTACACCAACACTAGATGTTACAACAACACTACATATTTCACCAACACTACATATTACACAAACACAAGATATTACACCAACACTACATTTAACACAAACAATACGTTTTACACCAACACTTGATATTACAACAACACTACGTATTACACCAACACTTGATGTTACACCAACACTTGATATAACACCAACACAAGGTATTACACCAACACTAGGTATTACACAAACACTAGATGTTACACCAACACTACATATTACACCAACACTAGATATCAAACCAACACTACATATTACACCAGCACTACGTATTACACAAACACTACATAAAACACCAACACTAGATATTACACCAACACTACATATTACACCAACACTTGATGTTACACCAACACTACATATTACACCAACACTAGATGTTACACCAACACGACATATTACACCAACACTTGATGTTACACCAACACTACATATTACACCAACACTAGATGTTACACCAACACGACATATTTCACCAACACTACATATTACACCAACACTAGATATTAAACCAACACCATGTATTACACCAACACTAGATGTTACACCAACACTACATATTACACCAACACTACATATTACACCAACCCTAGATGTTACACCAACACTTGATATTACACCAACACTATATAGTACACCAACACTACATATTTCACCATCACTACATATTACACCAACACTACGTATTACACCAACACTTGATGTTACACAACACTTGATATTTCACCAATACTACGTATTACACTAACACTTGATGTTACACCAACACTACATATTTCACCAACACTACATATTACACCAACACGAGATATTACACCAACACCACGTATTCCACCAACACAAGATGTTACACCGACACTACATATTACACCAACACTACATATTACACCAACACTAGATGTTACACCAACACTACATATTTCACCAACACTACATATTACACCAACACTAGATGTTACACTAACACTACATATTACACCAACACTACATATTACACCAACACCACGTATTACACCAACAATAGATATTACACCAACACCACGTATTACACCAACACTAGATGTTACACCAACACTTGATATTACACCAACACTATATAGTACACCAACACTATATAGTACACCAACACTACATATTTCACCAACACTACATATTACACCAACACTACGTATTACACCAACACTTGATGTTACACAAACACTTGATATTTCACCAATACTACGTATTACACTAACACTAGATGTTACACCAACACTTGATATTACACCAAAACCACGTATTACACCAACACGAGATATTACAACAACATGAGATATTACACCAACACGAGATATTACACCAACACTAGATATTACACCAACACCAACACGTATTACACCAACACTAGATGTTACACCAACACTACATATTACACCAACCCTAGATGTTACACCAACACTTGATATTACACCAACACTATATAGTACACCAACAGTACATATTTCACCAACACTACGTATTACACCAACACTTGATGTTCCACAAACACTTGATATTTCACCAATACTACGTATTACACTAACACTAGATGTTACACCAACACTTGATATTACACCAACACTTCATATTACACCAACACTACGTATTACACCAACACTACATATTACACTAACCCTAGATGTTACACCAACACTTGATATTACACCAACACTATATAGTACACCAACACTACATATTTCACCAACACTACGTATTACACCAACACTTGATGTTCCACAAACACTTGATATTTCACCAATACTACGTATTACACTAACACTAGATGTTACACCAACACTTGATATTACACCAACACTTCATATTACACCAACACTACGTATTACACCAAAACTTGATGTTACGCCAACACTACGTATTACACTAACACTAGATGTTACACCAACACTAGATATTACACCAACACTAGATGTTACACCAACACTTGATATTACACCAACACCACGTATTACACCAACACTAGATGTTACAACAACACTACATATTTCACCAACACTACATATTACACAAACACGAGATATTACACCAACACTACATATAACACAAACAATACGTTTTACACCAATACTTTATGTTACACCAACACTTGATATTATAACAACACTACGTATTACACCAACACTTGATGTTACACCAACACTAGATGTTACACCAACACTAGATATTACACCAACACTAGATGTTACACCAACACTTGATATTACACCAACACCACGTATTACACCAACACTAGATGTTACAACAACACTACATATTTCACCAACACTACATATTACACAAACACGAGATATTACACCAACACTACATATAACACAAACAATACGTTTTACACCAATACTTTATGTTACACCAACACTTGATATTATAACAACACTACGTATTACACCAACACTTGATGTTACACCAACACTTGATATTACACCAACACTAGGTATTATACAAACACTAGATGTTACACCAACACTCCATATTACACCCAAACTAGATATCAAACCAACACTACATATTACACCAGCACTACGTATTACACAAACACTACATATTACACCAACACTAGATATTACACCAACACAACGTATTACACCAACACTAGATGTTACACCAACACTACATATTTCACAGACATTACATATTACACCAACACAAGATGTTACACCAACACTACATATTTAACCAACACGAGATATTACACCAACACTACAGGTTACACTAAAACTACGTTTTATACCAACACTACATATTTCACCAACACTACATATTACACCAACACTAGATGTTACACCAACACTACATATTTCACCAACACGAGATATTACATCAACACTACATATTACACTAAAACTACGTTTTACACCAACACTTGATATTACACCAACACTACGTATTACACCAACACTTGATGTTACACCAACACTTGATATTACACCAACACTACATATTACACCAACACTAGATATCAAACCAACACTACATATTACACCAACACTACGTATTACACCAACACTAGATGTTACACCAACATGAGATATTACACCAACACTAGATATCAAACCAACACTACATATTTTTCCAACACTACATATTACACCAACACTACATATTACACCAACACTAAATGTTACACCAACACTACATATTACACCAACACTAGATGTTAAACCAACACCACGTATTACACCAACACTAGATGTTACACCAACACTACATATTACACCAACACAAGATGTTACACCAACACCACGTATTACACCAACACTAGATGTTACACCAACACTACATATTACACCAACACAAGATAGTACACCAACACTTGATGTTACACAAACACTTGCTATTTCACCATTACTACGTATTACACTAACACTAGATGTTACACCAACACTAGCTGTTACACCAACACGAGATATTACACCAACACTACATATTACACCAACACTTGATGTTACACCAACACTACATATTACACCAACACTGGATGTTACACCAACACGACATATTTCAACAACACTAGATGTTACACCAACACGACATATTTCACCAACACTACATATTACACCAACACTAGATATTACACCAACACCATGTATTACACCAACACTACATGTTACACCAACACTACATATTACACCAACACTAGATATTACACCAACACCACGTATTACACCAACACTAGATGTTACACCAACACTTGATATTACACCAACAGTATATAGTACACCAACACTACATATTTCACCAACACTACATATTACACCAACACTACGTATTACACCAACACTTGATGTTACACAAACACTTGATATTTCACCAATACTACGTATTACACTAACACTAGATGTTACACCAACACTTGATATTACACCAAAACCACGTATTACACCAACACGAGATATTACACCAACATGAGATATTACACCAACACGAGATATTACACCAACACTAGGTATTACACCAACACCACGTATTACACCAACACTAGATGTTACACCAACACTACATATTACACCAACACTTCATATTACACCAACCCTAGATGTTACACCAACACTTGATATTACACCAACACTACATATTTCTCCAACACTACGTATTACACCAACACTTGATGTTACACAAACACTTGATATTTCACCAATACTACGTATTACACTAACACTAGATGTTACACCAACACTTGATATTACACCAAAACCACGTATTACACCAACACTAGATGTTACACAAACACTACATATTTCACCAACACTACATATTTCACCAACACGAGATATTACACCAACACGAGATATTACACCAACACGAGATATTACACCAACACTAGATATTACACCAACACCACGTATTACACCAACACTAGATGTTACACCAACACTACATATTACACCAACCCTAGATGTTACACCAACACGAGATGTTACACCAACACTATATAGTACACCAACACTACATATTACACCAACACGAGATATTACACCAACACTACATATTACACCAACACTACGTATTACACCAACACTTTATGTTACACCAACACTTGATATTACACCAACACTACGTATTACTCCAACACTAGATGGCCAGTTTTTATGATACACAAGGAAGGCTTGGGCAGGTTTGGATCAGGTGGCAGACACAAGCACTTCTCTTAGTACTCTCTTTGACATTTTATATCTCGATATTATATTAATTCATCTGGGACTATTATTCTCATTTGTCCATGTCATTGGTATCTCAAGGAATGTTCTCAATAATTATAAGAGCTACACATTTATGAATCAAGTAACCTGGAGTGTACTTGAGATGTTTGGTACAACAAACACATTATTGTCACTCAGCTTGTCTTTGAATTGCTGTCATTTACTGACCATTTTTGAACATTCCATGTTTGATTGATAGACTTCAAAATTGCTCGCTGCTGAGGGAACTAGGATATCTCTGCTGTAAATTCTGACTCAGATCCATTTGATGACAGGATGCCTGCAAACACAGGTGGAAAAAAAAGAAAAAAATCGTAAAAGATGTATGCAGTGGCAAAAGCAGAGAATAGCAGGGACATCTGGGCCTAATCTGGAACATCCCTGACACTAACAGCTCAGTTACAGCCCTGGAAAGGGCTGTGGCTTATGCTGCACAATAGCGAGAATGTATGAATAAGACAGCTATTGGTCATCTATTAAGTTAATTTATTCAGTCATGAATGGAAGAAAAAGCACAGCCATCCAACACTGTGCATTGTTCTTTTTTGAAAAAAAAAACAGTAATGCACACAGAGCAGTGCTATTGAAAATATTTGTGTGTTTGTCAAATGCTTTTTTTCTGTCCTCCTACACCAAAGAATATCTGGACTTCATCAAAATTCAGCAGACAGTCCAACCTAACAATGAAGACTTCCTGCTTATCACTATGTATATACTGTGGAATCTCCTATACATTAATGTGTCCATACTAGCTGGGCTGAGGGCAGCAGAATGTTTCATGTCAAATTGTTACTTGACGCTTCCAGTCAAATTAGTACGAGTCCCTTTGCTATTTTGTAGCTCATATAAATGTAGGGACCTTGACAAATTCGCACAAATGCACAACTCAAGAAGAAAAACAAAGGACTTTATTTGGGCAGCACAAAATGCTCACTTGGAGGATATCAAAAGAAGGCAAACAATTGTTCCTGGAATAGGCTTGGTGAGATTTTATGACAACCTCACTGTGACCAGACAAGGGAGACAAGGGCTGCGTCTGTATTGCCAAGTGGCAACCTACGTCCTCCTGCTACGACCTACCGCTACAGCCTACTTCTACAACCTAAACACGGCGGCACCATTTGGACACCCTAGAAGATTGGTGGTGAAGCACGACCTCTTCTGGCAGAGCACAGATAACGCAAATAGGTAGACAGCACCAACGAAAGCCCCACCTGCTGGCCTGACTGTCGTACTGCACTCCACTCTGAGCGCACTCTTCATTCATTCTCTATTATTAAGCACATTAAAACAACTGTAAAGGTGTGTTCACACCACATCGCGTTTGGTGTGAACACACCTTTAGTCATCAACAACGACTATAAATGTTGGTGTTGCATAAGAATGGGAGACTGTTGGTGGTGCAAACTTGGCTTGCGGGTCCACAAGTTTTTAGGACAAGAAGAAGAAGTCAGCGGTGCATTGTGGGCCATAAGTTGCTCCGTAGGATGCACCTGAACCGACCTACAATGTGGGCGTGTTTAGGCTGGAATTTAGGTTGTGAAGTAGGTCGCCAGTTGTGGTTTCGGACAGCCTACGACCTGCTCTGAGACCTATGATCAGACCTACTTGGCAATTCGGATGCAGCGAAGGACTACTTATTTGAGGTAGGTGAACTCAGGTGGAATCAATCAGGGGCGGGTTTGATAATCACAAAGGACACAAAACCAGAAAAAGGGAGGAAGTGAGGCTCGAGAGGGAACATACGAGTACCAAAACAAAACAGGAAGTGCATGGCAAGACTGGACCTGACCTGATTAAACTTGAAAGCATAAAGGAAAAAACATGACACTAAACAAGACTTGGCATAACATGAACATCATTCAACACTGTAAACACTGTGTACAAGACATGACAATAAACTGTGGGAACCAGAAAGTGCCTCATGTTTGACAACATTACTTACAGGTGGGCATTTACTGGAACTATCAATCGCTGAATTTTACTTATTTAAAGTCAAATCATCATGTCACCTAAAATGCTGCCCAAAAAATATCCACAAGGCCCACTCACCTGCATTTTATTGTATCATGTTGATGCAGTTATAAAATTAACATGTTTTCATGCGTTTAATGCTGACATCCATATTGGACCTTTGAAACATAGCACTCCATGGGACAAATGCACAAACTATATGCCAGTTATTGGTTAAAACAAATTGGATTGTCTACATATATATATATATATATATATATATATATATATATATATATATATATATATATATATATATATACACTGTGTGTGTGTGTGTAAGATTAATTAACATTACATGGAAATCTTCATGGAAATATAGATAGAATCTCTATTGTTTTGAATATCCAAAGTGATACCTTGCTGTAATTTGTACACATGAGCTGTTATCTGAGTGCTGGACTGAAAGTCACCTGAAACCAGGAGAGCTGTGTGTCTGCTGTAAGTTTGACAAAAAAACCCAGTTGTGCATATGTGATATCCTTGCCTGGAGTTCTAAGAATGTGTGTGTAAACGAAGTGTCCCCAGCAGTGCAGTCAGTAATGTAAGCTGGCCACTCTGATGCAAAGATTCAAGCAAATTATGCATGTGGTATATTTTAAGGGCTTATTTAGGTCATGCTGATTTGAAGGTTGCTGATTTTTTTGTGCAGCAGGGCCATAATGAATATTGAATTCAGAGTGATTCTGTAAAAAGCAATTAGGCAATTTTTGCAATTATCTCAATAATGGCACAATTCAAAATTATTTTAATCAAATCATTTTATCGTTTGCTCTGAAAATGACAATTTTTGTGCAAATCTACTCTTGGTCCTGTTATCACCAAATGAATAACGTGGCAGTTTAACTTGAATAATTGAATAAAAAAACTGTGTATGGGTAGAATAATTTACAACTCTGTGAAGAGCAAACATGAACCACATTACTAAAGAGTGTAATTTAGATACATCTCAGACTTTAGTTTTTTTCAAGATAGTTAGAGACACCCTGGACACACAATAATCAATAATAACATATCTGACTTTACTACATGTGTATATTATAGTACATATTGTAATATAGTATACTTCAAATTTCCCTCATGTGAAATAGTAGTCAGTCCACGCCTACCCTGTCAAGCAAGTACAACCATAGTCAGGGAAGCATCCACCATCCTATATAACTGAGAATAAGCTTCCATTTTTCCTGAAATTATTCAAGACCCTGCACAACTAAAACAAGGTGCAGTCATCCAAGAATGGAATAGTAAAAGCTCAACCTGTCCTGGAATAATGCAAAACCCTGAGTACATTAACACAAACTGCTTTTCATTTTCAGGACTATGGAGAGCAACTGTGTAACCGATTGGTTAACCGGTCCATTGAACTGCTCTGCTCTCACATTGAGGGACATTAAAATATCTTACATGTGAAGCTGTAAAATCATTTTTTGGGGTCTTTGAGACTCAGCAGCAGGAATTGAAGAATTATTGAAACAAAACCAAAACAAATACAGGATTTAAAGGATTCTGAAGTAGAATAAACAAACAAAGAGCACAACTAAACCATTGTGATTAATTTGGTAAATCTCTTTAGACTTGAGACCTGGCCAAGCACAGAACCCCAGTTACAGATTAAAAAAAAATCAGAAGGAGAATTGTTAGCCGACAGAGAATAGAAAGATCAGGGTAGTTGCATGTCTCAGTTATACTAACACTCAGTTTTAACACGTTATATTATTACATTTTTCAGATCATTGAAGATACAGGGAGCAAAGGAGAAGACTTTGTCCTGCGGCTCAGTGCAAAACCTCGGAACCCAGGAGATCTCAGGAAAACAAAGCTCAAGTCTGAATCTCCTGATGATTATGCAAGGGAAGTTCACGAATATCTGAACAAGGAATGTAAGAATGAAGTTAAGGGGAAGCCTCATAAAATCTACAATGATGAGTCCAGGAATTCACCTTGGTTATTGACAAAGAGCACTGGGGTGTGCAGCAGCTAGGAAGTTGTGGTATACAGAAGACTCCCGAGTCACTCACCAAACTCTTCTTTTGTAGAGGCATTCGGACATTCCCTGAGATTGTGTCGCCAAAAGGGGGTGGAGACATCAGCTTCGCATTGTAGAATCAGTCCAAAATCTTGAGGAGACATGCAGCAGTCAAGTAACAATAAATACTGTTCTATTAAAGGACTATGTTAATTTAAACAGAATGACGATTTCAACAAATGCACCCCACTCTCCTCAGCAATACACACCTGTAAAGTAAGATGTGGATCCAGTATATGGTTGTCAGGGCAACCATCAAAGCAATTTCTGATAGGTCTGAGAGTGACTGCACCATCTCACATCTAGAGCAGTAAAAGATACCTGAACGAGAAGCATCAGCACTTGCACAGCATGTGTTAGTTTGTAGCAGTGGCTAGTGCTAGCCCCATCTGAGACCACCAGTGCCGTGGTAAAGTATGCCTGTTAAGATGAGTTGATTGGGGCATGACAATTGAAGTGCATTTGTATGAATGGTGCCTACACACACACACACACACACACACACACACACACACACACACACACACACACACACACACAAATGTCATTCTTTCATTTGCATGTGAAGATGTATCAAGAGTGAAATGATCATAGTAACATTCAGTCCTCCATCCCAACTCCATGGCTGCTGTTCCCTTTGTCAAAATTTAAAGGTAACACAGCTAAACAGAGATGAGGGAAAACATTCACTCCGCAAAGAGATTTGCATATCACAGACACAGAAATGAACCGTCAACTCTTCCACGTATGCAGTTGGAGACATGGATTTAAAAGAATGCACAAAAGGACCCAAAAAACCACAAATACCACATCAGTTTTGCCTTATTAGGGGAAATGAAGTGTTGTGATTAGATGTATTTATTTAGCGCGGTTATGACGGCTGGTTCATCTGCTGCTGATCCATGCCTGCAGGACGGATTATCCACGTCAGCGGGTCCCTATGTAAGTGCATTCGCAGCAAGAGATTTTTCTCTAAAATGTTATCGGATCTTTCAACTGCACACTCGTGGATATAAAAGCGCCATCCAACAATGAATTGCTCTGTTAACAGAAATCAATTTCTTTCCATCTAAGTGGAAATACTATGTGATGCACAAATGCATGTTGACAGAGATTGTGCCCCGCTTCACATCTCTTTTGTATCATTCCATACCATTCTTCTTCAGTTCACTGACAGAGGGGTCCTGTGTTCCTCTGCATTGACAGTATCTACTGCACGCTACCACTCAATATTTCCTTTTTATTATTGATGCCAGAGAAGATGGTGCCTGATGCCATTTTCCTCCGAGACTGAGTGCAGCCTCTCAACCTTGAGTTCGTGATGCAGTTTCAGTGTTTGGTCCTCTCATCTTTGTCATGTTTCTTGATATTTATTTGAGTAAAAATTATCAAAAAATTGAAGTATTTAAAATTTGGGATAATAGATGGCAGGGTGTGCTGTATGCACGCTCCGTTTCTTGTTAATTAGGATGTATTGTTCCTCAACAGTCTTTCATTCGTATCTACCATTATTCTTCCCCTTTTCAAACGTTGTTGGTTGTGGGACAGTGGCGTGCACCATTTCTGTATAGTTGAGAAAGACTAACCGCTATAGGAGACTCTAGATGAGTTTGAACCAACACAATACCAGGCATGAATGAACAGAGGATAAAAACGATATTTCAGTAACCTTAAACTACCATGACTGATGCTGGAATAAAAGGCCAAACTGACTCTGCACACTATAGAAATAAAGATTGAAAACACGAAAGGAGATGATGGATTTATAACTGACATGTATAGGAAGGTTAGCTAAATAATACACTCGGTACTCGGTAAAAAAAGAGAATTAAATATTATATACTTGAAAATGGATACAAACATGATATCCCTAATTCATAAAGTGTGTCTCGTACTGTATAGACACCAAAAATACCAAAAATAATTCTAGAAAATAAGAGCTTTTTTTTACAGATATAATAGAAACATCATCGCTGCATTCTTTTAGGAAGGCTCTTGGCAGACAACCCAAGTCAAACAATACATGGAGCTGATTATGCTCAAAGCAAATGCTAATAACGCTACACGCAGGGAAGTAAAGGAAGAAACATTGCAATTACTGGGTACTTGGAGGCGACTCCACTTGTTTGATGCCATAAAAATTAAAGGAACATGCTGAGGTGCCAAAACGTTTGACTGACTAAATGCTCTCTGGTTTTTATATTATCAGGATAAAGAGGCATAAACTTGAGAGGAGCAGGGAGAAAAAAAAATAATCAGTGACTGTGGTATCTGGGCTTTGCTAAGTTTCCACTATCCTCACCTCCAACTTAAATTTACTTTTATATTTAAATTTTGTGAAAAATCTATATGAACTGTGAGTTGAGGCCTGCAGGTATGAGGGCTTGCCATGTCCCTAGAGAGATGACCTAATAGCTCCATCACAGTTTGTACCCTTGACGCTCACAGATGGCTGCAAGCGATGAAAGGGTGCCTAGTGTGTGTGTGTGTGTGTGTGTGTGTGTCACTGTGTTGTATTTGACTGTCGTGTTTTCAAATGCCTTTTGATCTATTGGGACTGGAACTACCAAAAAAAACCAAACATTTGCTTTAAATTGGTATTTTTTTTCTTTCCCTGAACTAGTTAGAAAGCAATTACGTGAACAACACAGGGAGAAATTCTTTGTGAGAGGAATTTAAGACATAATGTGATGCAACCATAATGCCATCTTCAGAGCAAGAGGGAGGGAGGGGAGAAGACATTGATTACAGGATGGTGGAGGACATGCACAAGAAAAGAGGAAATCGAACAGCAACATCAAAAGCTTGAATCCTCCACCTTCGTTGATGGGTCCAAGGGTTTATTAATTGCGTTTTGTGGGAGGCATTAGGGGTAGGGGTAGAGTTTACCCTTTGGAAATGTATTATATTCATGTGAATGTTGAACAGAAAATGGATGAGTGGTGGGACCACTCTGTCAGAAACCTCCGACCACGCTGTAACAAAGACGGTGGTCAGTGCGAAAGCGCCTTATAACTTGTAAGGAGGAATAGGGATGCTTAAACGGTTTGCACCTATGTCACTGAATTTATTTTCCAATCAATTCTAAAATGATAAACCATATAATCAAAATACCACATCACCATGAAAATGTTTTCTGTTCATTCTGGAGAACCAGTGCACATTTAAACCAAATTTGATGAAATTCTCTCCGGTGTTCCAGAAATATCGCTTTCACCAAAAAAAAGGTCATATGGCTTTACCACCACACGGAAAATATACTGGTTCTGGCCTACGGCTGTTGTTGATTATTGTTAAATTAAAAAAATGAAATAAACTACATCTGTTTGTTTTAAGGTGGCACGGTGGTGCAGTGGTCAGCACTGTCGCCTCACAGCAAGAAGGTTCCGGGTTCTAGTCCTGGCTCCATCACGGGATCTTTCTGTGTGGAGTCCCCATGTTCTCCCTGTTCCTGCTGGGTTCTCTCTGGTACTCCAGCTTCCTCCACAGTCCAAAGACATCAAGAGGGACCAGGTTAATCCAGACTCTAAATTGACCGTAGGTGTGGCTGGGAGAGCCAATGGTTGTCTGTCTCTATGTGTTGGTCCTGTCATGGACTGGTGACCTGTCCAGGGTGAACCCCGCCTCTCGCCTGTAAGCCGCTGGGATAGGCTCCACCCCCCCCCCCCCTTAACAGGATAAGCAGAAGAAGATGGATGGATGTTTGTTTTATTACCAGCTTTCTTTTCACTTTTTGTTGTGCAAAACACAAAAACAAAAGTCTCGTCTTTGAGTCTTTATTTACTCACAGTTTGTAACTTATATTGTAAATACGAACATTTCTGAATATGTTGGTGATGTCACTTATTGATTTATAGTTATTTTAGACCTGCAGTCACCTGCAGCTCCACATCTCTCGCACTTTCAAATACACACAAACACACACACACACACACACACACACAGGTTTGCGCAGCTGTTCTGATGAGGACATTCCATTGACTTTCATTCATGTTGACAGCCGAAACCCAAGCCTTGATCCTAACCCTAACCAATTGATGCCCACCTCTAAACCTAACCTAGCCTCAATTCCCACCCTCACACTAACTTTTACCAGGAACTCTAATATTAGATCATGCTGCATTAGGACCACTCTATGCTTCAGAGAAGGTTTCCAGTATTTAACAAAAACCAGGCATGGCACATGCATGCGTGCACACACGCGCGCACACACACACACACACACACACACACACACACACAGTCTTTCTCTCATGGTCACTCATTTTACTTTCAAGAAAGTGCACACCACCTTAACTTGTATGTCAATCTCAATGTCTCAGTTTAAGTTTAACCACATAACTTTATATAACTCCTTTAATAAATCCTTACTCATTTAAGACCTCCACGTCTGGTTTCTTCTTCTCCGTCATCCTTTTCAATATCTAAAAGGAATAAAAGCATGAATCACAGCAGGACTACGGCTGTCCACAGCAATGAGTTGTGGTGGTTTTGGGTGGGGCAGGGGAGTCATAATCATAATGCACGTCGCTTTGAAGGAGACTTCATGAATATGCTCAGAGAGTCAGAGTGGCTTGCTGGCACTGGGTCAGATCTGATTTGCATATTGTTTATGGCCACTGGCTTAATTTAAGGCAGAGGTTTGAGCGTGTGATAACACCAGGGGTCTTATCTACAGAGTTTGCTAAGTGGCTGCTGGAGTAGACTTCTCAAAGTGACGTGCTCCAGAGGGCTTAACAGGAGCAGAGGCCTCGTTGCATTAAGGCTAGCACTTTTTGTGGAGGAGGCGGATGGATGAGGAGGATGTGTGCTGCGGAGTTTGGAGGGAGATATAAACATGTCATTTCTTATGACAATATCATACATCATTTGACCAAAAAATCTAACAAAAAATGGCAATGCATTAATTGGATAAGGCACAGCAAAGGTCACATTTTTACTTGTATAACTGAGTTTGAGTATTGGACCTCGTTGGCTGCGAAACCAAATTAAAGAGCACCAAAAACAATGGAGCTGTATAGAATAGAGAAAAGAAGAATGGCTTAATGGAGGATATATAGTATGATAGGAGGTTTAATCAAAATTAGAGAACATTTTCCTCAAGACACCTGACAGAGGTCAGGCCCGCAAGGAGTCCCACAGTCTTCCAGGTATTTTGGTAGTCGTAGGTTCAATAAACAAAGATGGGATGAGACTATGCGCAAGGGAATCCCCATTCTTGTAGACACAGTCTCTCACTACATGTGGTTTTATAAATCCATCAATAAAACATATAAGAGAAACCTGAAGGTGTGATTTCTCACCAAGTGCATATCAGCTAGATATGATGGGTGTGTGTGTAGAGACACTGAAATATATACACTTCACATCATCAGTTTAATTTTGCATGTTCTCATCGATATCAACATCAGTTCTGAACCTTTGAAGAAGAAGAGGAGGGACCTAAGGTTCTCTGGAGCACAAGTGTGATGGCTCCAATCACAGTGCATCTGCTGGCACAAAGACACACTGGGACAGCTGAAAGGTAAAATTCTGCACCTCCTCATATTAGGGCCAACACTGTGGGCCTGCTCGCCTATTGATTGATTTAGTTTATTTGCTACTGCATTTGTATCAGCAACAATGGTTTTGATTGAGTGTTGCGTAAGACTCCTCAACAGCAAATCTCCTCTAACACGAACGATGTGGCCAAAAATGCAGTCCTGAGTGACACACCGAATCTGGTCCAGAGGTATGATTTTGAAGATGTAGCGAAAAATGCTGGATTATAGTTTGGCCTTCACAGATTTTCGCAGATCCATTATCTATCCAATGCTATGTATTAGGCAGCAATATACAAAAGTTCAAGTATCCATCATAACACACCAATGATCAGATGGATACTTGAACTTTTGTATATCGCTGCCTAATACATAAGTTCAAGTATCCATCATGACACACCAATCATCAGATGGACAGGATTTGAGGACAATGTTTTTTGATCATTTTAAGGCCCATGAAGGAGCCTGAGGTATTATTCATAACTGTTGCAGACACAGCAAATGAAACAAGAAACAGGCACACACAACTACCCATGCTAAAGTTGTGATCCATCCAAACAAACAGGTGCACATGCATATTCATGTTGTTAAAACGATAAAAAAACTCAGTTTGAAACGGTATAAGCCAAATTGTATCATATCAGTGATACTCAGTCATGACGTATGAGAGCGACCAGTGGCTTTACACCTGAGCTTGTTTAATTTCCAGATGTTTTTTTTGTGATTGTGTGTTCTTAACTATTCTCTGGGCCTTTTGTTGTGCCTGAACAATGAGCTCTTTTGTTGGCGCCACAAAGCAGCATTTCATAATCAACCTCATATTGTTTTATGACCATCATGTGCTGCTGAACAGCTTCTGCTTTTTTTTTTTTTTTTAAGCGACACCTCACACATACGTTTGTATGCCTCATAGTGGAATGGTGTTGACATTTCACATTTTATTTCTGAAAAACACGGTGAAGTCTTCATTGGTTTGAATTTCGGACAATGGCTCTATGGATTGCTGTCAAACTCAGCAATCCACTTACTGTTCCCAAACAATACACTTCATACAATACAAATTATATTCCCAGTAATACAGAGGCACAGTATAATTTCAACGGGGTGGAATTCTTTATTAGTGAGACTCTATTTAACCCGTCTCAATTGCAGGGTCAACTGTATGTCCACTAAATGGGAAAGACATGCCTGAGGGGACATTTTACAAGCAAAGTCAATGTAAAAATGTAAAACTGACATGTTTATTGCACCAAGGTGAGAATATTGAGCTTTTGGAGCTAATCCATGTGACCATATGCACTGAAGTCAATCAGTATTCAACATTTCCCCAACACCACTGATTTTCTGTTGTTCATCAAGTAAAGTAAGACTATAGAGGAGTTCATTGCTGCAGCATCTGGCTGGCCCCCTGTGCTGGCTTTGACAACCAAAGTGCTTTTTAAACACATTCACAGTTAAATCTGTCAGTGTGGTGAGTTTATTTGTTTTCATCTTAGAGTTGCTACATACCAGCACCTACTGGCCATGCACAGGAAGCAATTTTCTTTTTTTTAAACTATATGATCACCTAAAAGGTTCTTGTGAATGTATGTTCCTCTGCATTGACAGTATCTAATTGAAAATGTATGTAAACAGCAGTAGTTATTCAATTGTAGTACTCTCACCTCTTTTCCACATTTACTGCTTAAATATCTCACAATATTTGCTGCATTTAGGGATGTTGAATTGCATGCATGGAAAAGCTTGCAACCACGCAACGTATCCTATGATGCTGATTGAGATTTAAAGGTCCAACAGAGAACATGCGCACCTCCAGTAGGTGTCTGCATCACTCGTGCTACACTAATCCATTCTACTGGTTACCAGGTTGACTCAGCTAACCACATATGGTCATAGTTGGAATAGCAGTAACAAGACAGACAATTCATGTGGCTCATCTTGTCATGCTACATTTTGAGATGTTGTCACAAGCTAGTAATTACACCACGATTCTTCATTGCCTCAGGAATTCCCTGTTATCCAGACATCCTTTATGATGTCAAAGGTGTAAACTCTTTTCTACGCCCTAAGCTATGTATCATCTGAATTTTTCCCTTAAAACTGCCAACCAAACAGTGTGATAGGAAAATGACTGTATACTGTGTAATACAAGCAAAACATACCATAGCCAAAACTGTTGCCAAACTGAGTGTACAGGTGAGTCTTGCTGGACTGTGACACTATCTTGTCTTTTTGAGTAAGGATATCTGGAGAGGGTTTACAAATTTTTTAGAGGGGGAGAAAGCCAAAGAAACCTTCTAGCCTTGAAGGTAACATTTCATTTGATGTTTATTTATTTTTCTATCAGTGAATGTCCATTTCCTTTTTGTGACATGCTTTTCAGACCACACAGAGGGACACATTATGACGATCAAAACCCTCTAAGGGAAGATGGCTTTTCACTACCCTTTCTGACTTGTTCTTTGCTTGTCTGTCTGTTTCTTTGCAATGTAAAAACAAACTTCAATAATAAAAAAAAACATTATTTAAAACAAACAAACAATAAAAAGCACAACTCTCACAATTGCTATTAGTGAGCAAACGTTAGCTTAGGCCGACTGTGTCACATAACTCTAACCCATTCTCTGACAGGCAGACACCCACTGAGAACTTTCTGTCCTCAAAAAAACACCTGAGCACGGATGCTAACAGATTGTTACTCTGCCTGGACGCAGACACAGTGTCTGTACTGGATACTTGGATGAAACGGGTCTCTGGCTCATCCCTGTCCAATAGTATTTGTCCAGTAAATCCAACAACTGGCAACTCCTGAGCTCCAAACGTTGGTGAGGAAACACAGATAACATGTGATATCAGCATGTTTATGCTATTGGTTCAGATATCCTTAACCCTTTGTTGGCCAACTCACTGAGATATATTTAAATATTATGAACATGTTGGGACTGCAAAAGAAAAATATAAAAAATAATATATATAATTTTACCATTATATTATTTTTTTGACTTTAATTCTCCACCTTTCTAAATAATCCATTGGTGTATTTTTTTTTATTATTTGTTTTCTTTGAATTATTATTATTCTTTGCACCATTGCACCTTCCTCAATGGAAGACACACTAATCATATGAGCAGCAGGGAATCAGACCATCTACAGGTGCAGCAGCAAGAACCCGCCAAAGCTTCCTGAGGTGAAGCAGATGTAATTTACACCATTATATGTTTTTAACAGTACAGAATAACGGAACAATTACTGTCAGGAAATCACACGCGCTCCGGACATGTGCTATTTTGCACTTTGAAGAGTCAGACATGTTACATGGCAGGTGAATCTCCCTGAAGAACCAAGTGAATGGACCTAAACTTAGAGCCAATGAATGAACGCTCAAGGTCAGCTCCACTAAAGGAGAGACTTTTTTTCAGAGCACCATTGGTATTTCAATTGCAAATCAAGTGTTATGTAGGCTTAAGTCAAATTTTCTGTCTGAAACTATTGGATTAGGTTGGATTATTGACATTATTAAAAGCAACTCAGCATTATCTGGCGGGCCCACTTGGATTGGATCAGACATGCCTTTGAGGTCACGTCATCCAGTGATGCAGTGCTGTGGCCTATGGATAGATTTCAATATTTTAGGGGGAAAAAATGGTCATTTGATGTTTACTGCAAGAAAAAATATAGACCATCAGCACCTGCATTTTCCTAAATAGGGTCTAAAACCTTGTAAACTTTGACTCCGAGATTTAATCCTGATAATTTCCATTATTTTCCTTGAACCACGTTCAGTGGGACTTCTGTCGCTCCTGACAGCGAGCTCCAAGCATATGTGCGCAATCAACCAAGCCTTTCATTCCCTCTCTCCCCACCATCACTCCATCTCTATTTCTTGATCCCTCACTCTGTCGTTCCCCCTGCTCTTCATTTCTTTATTTTACCCTGTTCTCCCTATTCCACTCTCACCCTTTCTCTCTCTGTTCCCTCTTCCACATTCCTCCCTTGCTCCCTCTCCTTTTTATCATGCATCAACTGCTGTGTCTGATGAGCACATCAGTCAAGGCCTGGCTAATGAAGTCCCTCTCCTTTGCCATTAGAGTGAAATAACTAATCTCTCTCTCTCTCTCTCTCTCTCTCTCTCTCTCTCTCTCTCTCTCTCTCTCTCTCTCTCACTCACACACACATCTAACCAAACCACGTTCTCTTCTCTCTCCCCACTCACCTCCTCTCTAATCCATCTCTCCCACTCCTTCCTCTTCTGTTCTCTTCTCTATTCTCCCCAGTGACACTCTCTTGCCATTGAAGAAACAAATAAGAGGAAGGCTGGCTAAGGTTAAGGCTTCAGGTTTATCTGGTCATATGAAAAGAGAGAAGGCAAAAATAAAAAAAAAATCCTTGGACAAACAAAATGGAGGATTTTCTCTTTGTTTGTTCAGGACATTGAAAACAAACAAAGGGAAAATCTTCCATTTTGTAATTGGGCAAATGAAATATTGAGGAAACCATGACCTCCAGATCGTGAGGCCTACCAGGAGGACCAAAGGAAACCAAAAGAGAGGGATCGATTCATGCTTAAAATACCTTGAAAAAAACTACACATTTCAATCTTTGAAGGCAAAAATACATTTCTCATGAAAATAAACTGTTGAATGCAGAAACGTGTTGTGCAAACTACTTACTAACACTTGTTTTGTGACACAAATCGTTATTCCTCAACTGTGAGGTCCAAATTTGCTTCAGAGGGATTATCTCTAATTGGTTGTATTTCTCCACATGTGGACCTGTCACAGTGACCTAGATGTTTTGACTTCCAAATTTTTCTATGTTCATCATTTTCAGTGGAGTCCCTGTGGGCACTTGAGCTAAATTAAAATACATTTAAAAATATATATATATTTTAAAAATCCCTCAACGTGTTCCAAAGATATCATATTAACAAAAAATGTCTCAAACTGGTGGACATATGACCAACCCAAATGGTCATGATGGGTTGGACAAAACGGATCTAACCTCAGTCACTGACACAGAGCCCACAGGAACCAAGGCTGTTTCACAAACTACACGTGCTGCTGACTGTACCCATTGCCTGTGCGCTCTGGTACTAACTCAGTCTTTTATGAAGACAGCCTTTACCAGTTCTCTCAAAACACACTCCTACCCAGATCCCCGCTGACAGATTTACCTTAGCTCTAACTGTAACTCACATTAATGCAAAGCAGGTCCGCCACATTTACGTCAGGATAACTCAGGTAACTTCTACTGTTAAGCTAATTTGCCATCTGAAACCTGCGGGCCTAATTTTATTTTTGAGCTCTCTCCTCCCAGGAATGACTCAGCTCACACAACAGGTAGACTTGCCGACTTAATGGAATTGCTTAAAATCTAATAAAGACTCTTCATAGCTCATTGAACTACTTTCCACGTCTAGCTCCATTAGCTGGTGGTGTCACATTCACATCAAGACTTCTTTAGCAATGCACAGCGTGAACAATGCAGATGTTCAAGCAACCCCAGCTACATGCAGGACATTCACAGGTGACATTCATATAATGAGTGGTCCCTTGTGGATCAGAGCTGGTGTTTACATGTCCTCCATCACCACCGTTTGATTACTTTTTTGTTGTGAAATAAAACTGACATTTTGGATTCAAGTTCAATGAAAACTAGAATAGAAAATAATGTCAGTCTTGTCCTTGCACATTGATATGCGAAGGCAATCATGGCTGTGTAGCCAACAATCGAGACAGCTTTTCCTAATAAGCAAACCCTTGTCACTACCCTGGTTTAGAAACCGTCAAGGGTCCACCCTAACTGAAGGATCTGAGACCTGACACGGGATCCAGGCATCGGGGTCACGTGTCATATTGTTCACTGTTCTATTTGTGCACATCTAAGGTTTGGTTAACATTATCAGTTATACCAGAGTGGATCTGACTCCTGGCCATAATCAAAATGTGCAAGTGAAAGAAAAACAAGCGTGGAGGTCACCTTGGAGACCACAGATGACAGCACATTAGTTTGGCTCATGTTCGCTACCGTGGTAATGGACAAGCAAGTGTTATGCTCGAACAGCGGAAGTCTTTATTATACTTGATGCAACAAGACTGCAAAGCTGATTGTAGATGAGTCACATTTGTCATCCATCACCATGACAGCAATTGGATTAGTCGCACTGTCTCAAACAGCAAAGTGGAGAGCAGAAAACCTGGATGGAGAATCTGTTTCTGAATTAGGTAACATAAAGTGTTTTTGTTTTTTTTTTGAAAGCTTGTAAGTTGTGATGTAAGGAATAATACAATTTTGAAATCGGTGCCTTTTAGGTGTTGGTCTGTCACGGCTTACAGGGTTCGCAGCAGCAGATATTTCTTGGTTCTGGCTGGTCCTTGTCTCAGCTTTTAATAATAATCTGTCTGGTTTGGTTCTAGGAAGTGCATTTGTGGGTCTGCTCAGGTTCAGAGGAAACCCAGGAATGTACTAACAGTCTTGTCCAGTGATTTATGGCTGAGACATAAAATAACAAAATGATGCTTTTACTGACACTCAGTTTTGTGATCTTGTCTAATGCAACATTCACAAATATGTGTGTCCTTGAGTGTGTGCTCTGTTGTTACCTACGAATAAATAAAAAGAAATAAAGATAATAAAAAACATTAGTGAATTACAGAATCTTCATAAAACTGGCTCTTTTTTTTTTTTCCCCAGAAAGGCAGAAACATTGGGCAGCCTCATTCATCGACTGCTCGTGTCTGTTTCCCAGTTGCAGGTATGATACATCAGTACAGGTCAATTCCTGTGCTTGTCAGATAGCAGAACAGCATTTGAAACACTCTCTCCTCAGTCCTTCACCGTGTCCTTCATTAACCAAGCTCCTTCTGTCACTTTTTGTTTGAACACCTGAGTGCAACACTAAGCACGCTTCCCAGAACACGCTGTCTGAAAGTACGAGCCGTCATTTGCATGATTCATTCCCATTACTTCCTGTGACACTTGCAAGCCTACTCCGTTCTTAAGATGTTCTTCTCTCAGTGCAGAGGATCTAAATGAAAAGAAGTAAGACATCATCCTGTGGTATGTATTTCTCTGTAACATTCTGAGTCTACTCGATCAGACTCCAAAGTCACAGGGTAGGACCCTTTGCTTGTTAACACATGAACCTTTGATTCACTGCAGTTAACATCTGACTGAAGTCCAGGAGAAAAAAAAAACCATGCTGCAGGCTTACACAGATAAATTAAGTCAGCAATGAAATGATAAATTAATATTTCGTGCTACGGTAACTGATTTAACACAGGTGTGAGCAGCTTTGATATGATTGCATTTTGCATGTATTGACCCAACTCCAGGTTATCAACGTATGCAATCCACTGTTCATAAATACATCCACTTGCCTACAGTTTAGGGAATTGTTGCACAGCAAACATGTTTGGCAAAAGCTCTAAATATTTTACCACTAAACAGGAGGAGCAGGATCTGCATTTCAAAAGGGTTTTGTTGTGTGTTTCAGCTGTTGCCGAAGCCATGACCAGAGCATCTGCCAAGCACTGCTGGCTGAAATCAAAAAGAGTTGCCTGATGGACTCAGTCCTTTCCTCAAGTAAACAACATCTGCGGGCATTAGCACCTTCTGCGGCTCTGGTCAGCAGGGGCCCTGGCCAGGTGAGGCGGAGATTACCTGGAAATCCGTTGATGTCGCCCAGTGGGACAGAACTCCTTCCTGACCAGCTGTGGAGCTAAAGCTGCTTGCCTGTCTGCAAATTTCTCTACCAGCTCTCTTGCCAACAGGAGGGCTCTTCAGTGTGGATATATCATGCATAAGCATGACAGGATTATGTGTGATATAGGACACAGGTGTGTGCCGCAGATGTTTATAATGTGTATTGTATCATGTAAGCTTGGTACAAACTACCCATGCTGATGGAGGCAGAGATAAAACACAACAGGACTGGTTTTGAAACCCAAAAATTCAATGGATATTCATACTTTTATGACTGCAGAGGCTTAAGGTTATGAGGAAAATGTGCAGTTTAAATGTAAAAGTAGGCCCACTCCTTAGACTTGGCTTGGGTTTCCCTTTATCATGTTGAAGGATGGTTGCCACACATCCGCTCACATTACTCCAGACCTTAGCACACTTATATCAACATGGAGCTGTACATAGCTGGATATGCGGATGTGAATCCTGTGGTTCCAATTTTATATTTCATCACAGCAGAGGGACAGATGTGAAAATCTACTTCAGAGGCTCTACCTTACACACAGTGCCTCACACACACACTGCACTGACACATAACCAGCTTGCATCCAAACTGTAGTTTCACTACTTGCATAGATGGCCACTCCACCTCTGTGCCATGCAACTCCGCTACTGCACCTGCTTCAGTCCTGATCATGAAGGACCACCAGAAGGGCCCCATCCCATCCCAATACTGTTTCAAATGCTGTTCAGCTATAGTCTACCTCTCCTCTCCACAACATGGAAGCTCCTGTCAGGTATCATCGTGGCTAAGACAAGTAAGCACGTGGGTCAATACATGAACAGGTTCAGAAACCCTAAAAGAACAAATGAATAACAAAACACTCATCTGAATTATGTTACCCAACGAATACACCCACTAAGCTTGAGGTTGATTGGATGCACAGTTGTCTAAAAAAAGCTTGTGACAAAAACCCTCACTCATTTTGTACAGAGGCACCGAAGGAGGATGATGAAAAGAGGTTGCACTGAATTTACATTATCTCTACGGATCGAATCAGACTGCAACTCCATTTCCCAATTACTTTTGTACTCACTGGTCCTAAATGGCATCACCACTGCAAGGTGACAACATTCATATGCCCTAATTTGGCTTAATTTATAGACTGTCCATGTAGCATATGTATAATTCATAAGTTAAAAAAATAACAAAAAAAAACAAAACTAAACATGAGGAACAAAATGGATTGACTGTAGGTTCATATGGATTTCACAGCTCCCTATTGAGTGGACCTTGATTTACTGTAAGATTTGTTCCAGTAAACTATTTTTTCCAAGGTCAAGATGTAACTTTCACGGCTAAATATTTTTTTTAAAGGCTTGTTTTTGTGTCTACTTTTAGTTACATGTTCAGGGAACAAAACTTAATCAAGGCAAAAGAAGGTCACTTTCTTTTAGGGCAAAACAAATTAGTCAAAAACATTCCTGTGTTCCTGATGAATACATACTGTACAGTTGACAGGGCAGTGGGAGCAGAGGGGGCTCGAGCAGAGCCCTCAGTAGTTTCAGTTATAGTTTGTTTATCCCTGTGGGAAAACTTGTCCTCATCATTTGACCCATCCTTTCTATAACTGGGAACTGGGCAACCAGTCTCCTGCGCCGAGGGACCAACCCCAACTCTGGGGCGAGTGCCTTGGTCAAGGGCAGGGGCAGTACTTCTGAACAGAGTATGAAAAAATGATTCATAGACATTGCAATTGGGTGAGAGAAGAAGAGGCAAACAGGACTTTAGCAGCAAATGTACTTGGTTTTGTTGGTTCAGGATGACTCCAGGAGGAGTATTCTTTTTTAAGATAAATGATAAACAACCTCGTGAGAAAAAACAAACAAACACATTTTAAAAGGTCATACCTATATAAACCCTATTCTAACAGGATGAAAAGTTGATTCTTTGCTTCACATTGCCATATCAGTCATTTGCTCAAAGTAGAAAATGTACGAGTAACAATAAATGGTTCAGTAAGAAGAACCAATGTTCAGAAAATTTTGAACCCTCACCAATTTGATGGGAGAAGGTCTAAATTGATGGTTTGATTTTGGCTTACTTTTATACATGTTCTGTTTTTAATGTCAGGAGAGCATGAAAACACAAGAGGGAAGCGGCATGCATTAGCTACACAAGCCAAACTGTCATGAGGTGAAGTGCATACTCAGCATTTGGGGCACGAATTAACACGTGATCAATGCAAAGAAGTAATAATGTCAGCATTGCAAGATGGCATACCTTTGCTGCCGCAAAAAC
Organism: Aulostomus chinensis; assembly: GCF_037954235.1. NCBI lineage: Eukaryota > Metazoa > Chordata > Actinopteri > Syngnathiformes > Aulostomidae > Aulostomus > Aulostomus chinensis. The sequence continues at coordinate 2,780,574 of NC_141332.1, read as the reverse complement.
TATTCAGACTGCTTTTCTGTGTCTGTCTCATGACTTTCTTCATGGGTCCCTTTTAACATTACATGTAGATAATGTCTGCATTCAACATTACGTTCAGGTATAGTGTAGTGAGTTAACTGAAATCACACATTTTCTAATATATGAAATGTGTGTTTCATTCAGTTTATTAGAGGTTATGAGAACTGAAAAGCAAGGGAGAGAGGGTCGATGCGCTTATTATGGGCCTGCTCAGATGAAGCCACTCTTATTCAAGGCAGATGATTTATCCGTTGAACAAAGCAGATGGATCAAACAACACAACCTGTTTTCTTACAATCAGTTATCCAGCCATTGTGTTGGTAATTGTCAGCCTGGAATTTGTATCACTTTTCTTCTTTTCTACTGATGCAGTACAAGTGTTGACCTTTCATTCACTTCAGAAATGTTAACCAGGCAAGTCCTTGTCATGTTCCTTTCTCCTGTACAGCAGCCATGTTGTCGTCATGACCATCAATGGCATAACCATGATAAGTATCATAAGTTATGTCAAGTTTGTGTCCAAATTACAACAACAGTTATTTCATGACTATTTGAAACTAAGTGGGTTTTGAGCCACATGTGAATTTAGTCTAAAAAGACCTGGGGCCTCATTTATAAAGCTTGGAAAAAGAAAACCGGGCTTGGAAGTGCGGACGCAACTTCTTACGCAAGAGTTGGGATTTATAAAAAAAAAAAGACTCGTGTAGGAATGTGCGCAACTTTAAGCAAACTACAAACCTTGCTTTCGCACATTGTGGAGACAATTGTGACAAGGTGAGGACAACTGGTTAATGGAAAGAGCGCGTATACATATGTGTAAAAATACTACTTTATCTGCTCAGTCAAAAGTCACAAAGGGGTGCCGGCAATGTCACAGAATATGAACCTTGCAAACATGATTGAGTGCTACACTTTCCATCCATTAAACCACATGGCAGCTCTTGGGTGCCGTTAGATTTGACATTTCATTGTAGCTGATTTAGGATTTAGATTCACAACATTTCATTTGAAATGTAACCAATAGTTTTCACTTTGAATATTTTGATTTAGCAGATTGAGGTTTTTATAGCCTAGTTTACAAATGTAGACTACATGTGCAAGAGAACAAATTCCACATGCATTTATCAGATTTTGTTTCAAGATAAATGTGACTAAATCCCTTTTTGTTTGTGTTTTTACAATGTGGATTTACGAACTTTCACCACATGAGCAGCAGTGGATAATGGAGCCATTTGTTAAAACACAACTTTCATGTGTTTTCTGATCCCCACCTGTAGCCGCCACGCTCCGGCGGTGCAAAGCCACTTTTTTCTTTGCCTCCACCTTCAGATCGGCCCACTCCTTTTTCTCCGTGCCAGCCACGCTTACCGCCGTGGTCACGGCGTGCCATTCAGTGGCTTTTCGTTTGTTGGTAATTCCACTTGAATGGTCGGCGAATAAATTTTCCCGTCTCGCCGCCACCTCATCAACAAGCACCTCCATCTCGGTCTCTGAAAATTTCCTCTTTCATCTGGTTGATGCCATGATTGAGCGTGAAATGCCGTGGAGCCATCATGCCTATTTATATGCAAAACACATTCATGAGGTAATTTGCATGACCATACGTGGTGAATTGTGGGTGTGGAGAGGGAGGGACGTTAATCAAATCCTGCTGCGCAACTTCCCGGCTGGACTGGATTTATAAAGGGAAAGAGCGTACGCACGGTTTTATAAAGCTGATTTTTCTTTTTTTTGCGTAGGCACTTTTCAGCTTTTCGGCGTAGGTAAACTTTTAGTATGGATCCTACGCCAGGTTTTGTAAATGAGGCCCCTGAGCATTCATCACGAGCGAGTACGTCTCGGGTGACGAAACAGGCAGAAACACTGAGCAGACCCAGACCTTATGAGCGTGGCCAGACTCTGAAACCATTCAAAATGTTGTTTTTTTGTTTTTTGTATTGATTCTGTCTGATTGCTGTTTGAGTTTTCAAAACTTCTTTGATCAGTTTATTCTGTTTTAGCTGTTTTGTGGTCAGTTATGCTCCGTTTTACTTAGTTGTAGGTTTTTTTGTGGATGGTTACTGCTCTTGTTAGAACTGTAACATGTTATTTATTGGCTGGTTGACCACCACATTTGGGACAATTGATGTGCCATTTTTATATTGTAATGTTAATAGAGATGAAGGAAAGAAGACAGCAGTGCCCATCACGGGACTGGTGTTGTAGATAAGCTTTGAAAGTTTACACCCCACCTTTAGAGAACATCAGACATCATTTCTGGATGTGTCACTGTTTTCTATACTTCTCACTTTTAAATGAATAAAGTTAACTGAAATGAACAGTGTAGAGTATGTAATCATTCTCATAAACTGGATAAGTTTGTGTTAAATCGTGAGTATTGACAGCGAAATGCTCAGGTCCTCCACTGAAAGTGAAGAAAAAAATCAATATATTACTATATCAAAACTCACCAAAGAAAACTTGGTAAACTTGGGTGGAAACTGCATTCTTTAAAAAGTAGGAGCTCATTATAATTTAAAATAAAACAGCTGTAGATTTCGCTTAGTCAGTCCATCAAACGCTTCAGCAGCGGTGTGTGTAAGAGCTTGCCGTTCTGTCCATCAAAGCCACTTAAAATTAAAAGTCCATTGAGAAAATGCAAACCATAAATCAGCAATCTAATGTTGTGAATCCAAGTGGAGAATTGCACTTGAAGCATGTAAGGATTTTAAACTAACTTTGAAAGAAGTCATGTGGTGGAAGGAGCTCTAGAACAATGGGGAAAGAATCATTGTGTGTGAAGAAAGGAAAATGAAGAGAGATGTTCACCACAGAGGGCATTCTAAGTTATTTGGTTGGGATGGTGGGGTCAACATATAGTTTGTAGTCATTTAAAGTTAAGAGCGATCATCTAGAAATATGTCAATATTCCCATCATCTTTGTACTCCAGGAAATATCACTGAATAGTATTGCAATTGCAGAAATGTTGATGATGGTTGCAATCGTCTCACACATTGTGACTAGCCCGAGTTTTGTGCATGATGCTTCTCTTGAGATTCCCATTTGGTATTGACATTAATGGGGAGAAAACTAAATAGACTCAGCTTCTGGTAAATGTGTTTGTGGAGAGCAAGAGCTTTGTTCAGTAGACTGTGATAGAAATTTGCAGTGTACTTGCATTTATTGTCTCCAGAGATATTTGAGGAGGAAGGTAGAATGCCATGTATCCAGCACATGTTGTGCAACTCCCAACAGAGATAAAACAGAAACAAGTTGACTCATGATCAAATAGTTGTTCAGTCCCGTATGGTATTGGTAAAGAGTTTGTTTTATACATGTTTTAACATTTTCTGGTTACAGTCTGATGAGGATATGATCAAGTCAGTTAGATTTATTCCTATTACACATTTAAAACAACATCAAAGCGCTTCACAACTATATACAATGAGGATATGATACAAATATATGCTGACTTCTTTGCAACGATGGGAAGACATGACTCAAATAAAAGAAAAAAAGTACAATTCAAGATAACTACATGAGTTTTTTTAGTACTGTGGAGCAGATGTCTTCAAAGCATGAAGCAGGACTCCCCAGAGGGGCCTCTGTGATTTCAGGGAACTCTGAGTTTGAAAAATATTAGTTTAGTTTTATTTGACACAAAAGTTAAATCTGTTATACAGCTTCAGAATTGGGAAGAGCAAAAGTCTTTGACTTGTGTTGCTCCTCAAACCTTGCATATTGATAGGATTGTTATGATTACTTCAACATTTTCAACAATTCATGATACACACACATGTGTATATATATATATATATATGTATATATATATATATATATATATATATATATATATATATATATATATATATACTGAGATCCTTCATCAGAAACTCGATGGGGATGTGAAAAACAACCCTGGAGGCCAACTCAGAGCCCATAGTCCAAGTTAACATCAAGTGCGACATATACCAAGGAGATGCAGAGCGATGTCACCCTGACTGTTCTGCACAGGCCTGAACCCCCTAAGTCTGATCATCACAAGAGTGGTTAGGGATACCAATTCAGAAGAGGGGCAACAATCAGCCACCCGCTCTACATGGATGACATCAAGCTGTACACCAGGAATGAGCGAGTAATTGACTCACTGATCTATACCACTAGGATCTACAGCAATGAGACGGGGATGTAATTTGGATTGGACAAATGTGGCCAGTTGGTATCAAGGAGAGGCAAGAAGATCAGAACTGAAGGGGTCGACCTACCAGAGGGAAATATAGGTGACATCCAGAGCAGGTGCAAGTACCTTGGGATCCCACAGGCTGATGGAACCACAAAGAGGCAGGAAGGAAATCAGCCACTGCCAAATACCTCCAGAGAGTAAGACAAGTACTGAGAAGTCAACTGAACAGTAAGAACAAGGTCTGAGTCATCAACATGTACTTACTGCTGGTCATCAGACACCCCACTGGGATCTTAAACTGGCCAAAGGACATAGAAGCCACAGACGTCAAGACCAGAAAACTCCTTCCATGCCTGAGACTGTACACTAAGCAGAAAGAGGGTAGATGAGGATGAATGAGCATCAGAGCCACCGTCCACGATGAAGATCCAAGTCTACATCAAGAAGATGGCCCCTCGGGACGGGCTGTTCCGCCTCCGACAGCTAAAACCCAATGAGAGTGAGGAGGGAAAGGAGCAGACATGGATGGACAACCCCCTACACGGCATGTACAACCACGATATTGAGGAAGTGGCTGATACCAAGAAGACCTACCACTGGCTGGAACATGCTGGACTGAAAGGCAGCACAGAGCCACGCGTCATGGCATCACAAGAGCAGGCCGTAAGAACTAGAGCCACAGAGACCAAGGTCTACTATGCCAGATCAGACCCAAGGTTCAGGCTGTGTAAGGATCCCCATGAGACAGTCCAACACATAGTAACAGGGTGTAAGAAGCTAGCTGCAAAAATGTACATGGAGAGGCACAACTAAGTGGCGGGGATAGTGAACAGAAACATCTGTAGCCAGTATGGACTATAAGTAGCCAAATCCCAATGGGACGTACCACCAACAGTGGTTGAGAACAACAGGGCAATGGTGCTGTGGGACTTCAGCTTGTGTGTGAAACTGCCATGAAATCACAAGGAAGTTCATTAATTACATTATTTTTTGTCTTTGTTTTACAAGTTTGATCAAACAATTAATTAATTATGCAGATATGGCATCATCCTATTAAATTTGCACATGTACTTTTCCAGGAGCCAGGTCTCTTTTGATCACACTGCCGTAAAAACTGTTTAGCATTATGTAAATCAGTGATACAAACATTTGGTGCATGACCCAGAAATCTCCACTTCAGTTGCACTAATAGAGGAGGAATTTTCAAAATAAACAAACAAAGCAGAGAAAGAAAGCCATTACAAAATAATTGCTAATAGTTCCTATTTATTTATTTATTCTTTTTTTTTTTTTTTTTTTTTTGCTTACAGGCTTGGTAGCTGGGGGGGTACAACAGTATGAGGCCTTCGGCCAACAGCCTGAAGGTAAAGCTAGGACTGCTACCATGCATTTCTGTGTGATCAACTCACGATTAGGTGACAGAGCCTCACTTAAAAAAACAACGCTTCGCTACTGTAGATTGATGGAACGGAATGATCCAAACAGTGGTCGCTAGCGGCTTCATTTGTAAATGTTCTGTACATGGATGAGCTTCAGTTTCACCTCAGAGGTGTTTGAATTTTTCATGAAGTACAGGAAGGGAGAACAGAAGGATGGGGATCAAATTACAAGCCCAAGTGTTCCTGTGCTATATGAACTCATTCTCTAAAAAGAAAAATAAGGTCACTTTAAAAAAATAAATTTGCAGAAAAGAGTGTCTGTTGCTTTCATATCACTTATTCTGTCCAACACTGCACACACAACCAAGTACAATTTTTGTCTTCAACTAGTTTTGCATGTAAAATTACTTTTGTGAATATGAGCAGTCAGAAGCACGGAGAAACCTCTGCAGCTGCCAGACACACACACACAAACTCACCGCTTTCTCTGACCACCTCACTGACTCGTCTCCACCACCTGCAGGATTGTTTAAGGCCCAGATATAAGCCTGTGTCAACTCTCACCATCATGACACTGATTAATATTACTGATGCTAATCACAGCAACGCTAAATTCATCATATTGAAGTTTAAATGTAAAAATTAATTGTCTTCACCTGTCAAACGTTGCACAGATAAATGAAATAATTTTGTTCTGGTGTGGAGATGTCAGGCTAATTGCTGTAAAACTTAAGTACTGTGCATCCTACTTTTATAAGGGATAATTAATTCAAAAGTCTAAATTCAGTCATTATCTATTCACCTTTTTTACCCGATGGAAGGTCACGTGGAGATTTTTTGTCCACATATCACATTGCAGTTGCAGTAATCTTCCAAACAATGCAGATGCCCCACACGTAAAAAGACCCCTACTGATGTGACAAACCACGTTCATACCTGGTGACACTGAGCAGGTGTATTTCATAAAGAATTAAATGAATAAATGGGGGTGTGAAAATTAAAGTCAAGGACATTATACCATTGTTCCATCAGGCAAACTCATTACCACCATTCCTGCACCGGTGGTCTGAAGGAATACAAGAAGCATTAACCCAATGTCTGGAAATTGATGAGGTGGCAACCAAAGCCACCTTGCTTTTCTGTGCTTGAGGGTCTGAGCGGTCTCTTAATGTGTGACTCTGTAGCACCACCTCCTAATCTGGAAGCGCAAAGTCCAAATATAGAGGCAGATCATTGCATCATTTTCTTGTCAAAAACTTCCCAAAACAGCATCAGTCAGCTGGACAACAGCCCCCGCCCCCCACCCCCACAAAGCTCCTTTAAGAGGCTGCTTCTGTGGACATGTTTAATTGCTAATCTCTGCATGTCTGTAACACTTTACTACCCAGCAGGTGCCACAGCGTCACAAGAAATGATGCCTACATTATTATGCCTCTGCTCATCAACCTGCTGAGCTCCCCCCATCCCTCTCCCTCCACTGCCTGCTTGGCCCCCTTGTGAACTGTGTACAAATATAGATTAGTTTAGAAATTCATTAGCTTGGTCGTTATCTGTCATTGGTGAGCGCCACACCATCACAAACCCTGAGGTGGGGTGGGGTGTCGGAGGGGGCTATCACATTGGTTGCAAGATAAGCAAAGACTTCCTCTTTTTCATTGTGTCAAAGCGAGAGGAAGAATGTTAATAAAGAGAGTGTGACTGAGAGAAAGACAGAGAGAGATAAAAATGGAAGGAGATAGATGAGGTGTGTGTGGGGGGGTAGAGGAGGAGGCGATGCTAGGAAACAGCAGGACATGCCAACAGCATTTTTGAACATCTGTCTGTCTTCTGCAGATTCAGGCTACACACACATTCCCTGCACAAACATACCCATCATGCTAGCCTACAGTGTTGTGAGGCAGAGCATGCCCCAAGGCCAGCTATTCTCTTATCGAGTGTGTTTGTCTGTGTCCACCAATGTATCACCAATTCAGTGAAACAGAAAAAGTGCTCCAGCCAAGTGCTTTTCTTTATTACTGCTTTCACCTGGACAAGAAGTTTGATCTTCACTTGTTATGACAGGCTGCTCAATAGCCTCTTCAGTGGCATGCACGCACGCACGCACGCACGCACGCACGCACGCACGCACGCACGCACGTGTGTGCCACTGAAGAGGCTATTGAGCAGCCTCTTCAGCACACGCACACATATACACACACTTCCTTTGAAAAAATGCTGCGTGAAGATGCATGTGTCAGGGAGGAATACTGGGTTTAGATTAACCTGCTGCCACTTCAGAGAGACAAAGGAGAACGGTAGCAACACAAAGCCAATTCTGCTGTGGTCCTGCAAAGATGTTTTGTTGTTTCTCCCTGCAGCAGCAGGACGTAATCACAGTTTTGTGTTCCCTCCGCCTGAATGCTTTGTGCTCAAACATTTGCATTGGAGCAGTTATTGCATTTCAGCTGCTTCAAAAGTAAGGTGTATTAATCTTTTATGATGAGACAACAGAACATCACAGAGAGCTGCACAGTGGGCTCCACACTGAACAATTCAAAAACTCCATCCCCAATTATGTTATTAGTAGATGGCTGGTCCATGGTCTGTTGTTGTTCATCCTGCACTTAAGAGGTAATTAATCATCTTAGAGGGTTTTTTTTTTTCTTAAAGAGTCAGTGGTGTGGACTCTGAGGGTTATGAGTAAACTCCTAATTGGGCCTCAAGGAGTGGAGCAAAATTACACATATTTGTAGCATACACTTTTCATGGCACATGCTCCAAGCTTTTGAATGGGCATGATAAAGGGAGTTATTAAGCTGAAAACAGCTTCGGCACGTGTTTTCACAGCCAGAGCTGTAAAAACAATTCAGCTGAATTTATTAAAAACCAAATTGAATTTAAAGTAATCTTCAAATAAAGCCCACATGCAAGCAGTAACAAGCACAATGTAGCCACAGTTTTAGACTTGTAGCCCAAGGATTTTTCAATCCCCTCTGTCTTCTGGACTCCTAAATTAAGTTAATAAAAATAGCAGTGACTGTGGATCCCTATTTGGACATACCTTTGTATCTGAGGACATTTTGTTTGATGAATTCAAAAGCATATTAACGTAAGGAAACAGCAGCACCGGTCTGACCCTCATGAATATCAAGTCATTACAAATATATACAATACAGGCATGTTTTTGTCATCATTTTCTTACTTAGAGATTTTGATTTTGTCCACTTTCCAGTAATAATAACGTTTCTACATCATCAGAGTCAGTGGTTTAAGAGAAAACTGCAATGTAAGTTTTTCTCCATCCATCCATTTTGTTCTTATCCTGTTAGGGGTCACGGGGGGTGGAGCCTATCCCAGTGGTTTTCGGGCGAGAGGCAGGGTTCACCCTGGACAGGTCACCAGTCCATCACAGGGCCAACATACAGAGACAGACAACCATTGTCTCTCCCATTCACGCCTACGGTCAATTTAGAGTCTGGATTAACTTGGTCCCTCTTGATGTCTTTGGACTGTGGAGGAAGCTGGAGTACCAGAGAGAACCCAGCAGGAACAGGGAGAACATGGAGACTCACCCAGAAAGACCCCGTGCTGCAGCCAGGACTTGAACCCAGAACCTTCTTGCGACGGTGAGGCGACAGTGCTGACCACTGCATCACCGTGCCACCCTATAAGTTTTTATTCTATTTTTGTTTTTGTTTTTTTGTCTATGGGATATTGACAACATTGATTTGTTGACCTACTGTCTTATTAAAACATATTTTTTGGTCAAATTTCTAATAAAATAAAAAAACAATCTCATATACTAAATATAAAACAAGTACAGAATCAAGCATTGCGTAAAAGAGATAAAGGGGCTTGTTTTCAAGACTCGACATGAGAAATTATCTATAACTCCAATAGCAGATCATTTTACAAGAAAACTAGAAAACTCTTACTGGTGCCTCCGCAATCTGTCGCTGTTACAGTGTCCTTGACCTTTGACCACCAAAAGACTTTGAGGTCATCCTCGAGTCCCGGTGGTTGTTTTTACTATATTTGAAGAAGCTTCCTGAAGGCTCATGTGAGGTGGCTGTGACATTTGACCACTCAAGTCACAGAGGGCATCCGTGGCACGTTCCAGACATTCTCTCAAGGAATTCCGGATATGTCATAGTAAGGACAAATCAGACAGACGGATGGACAAGCTAAAAATATGATGCCTCAGACCCACGGCTTTGACTGGAGCAGAGGCATGAAAAACCTTTCAGTAGGGTGTTGTGTACTTCTGATAAGTAAACAAATGTGTAAGATCACATACTTTTTTTTTGTCATAATGGGGGTAACACTGTACGCCCCCCTAATCTATTTTGAATGTGAAGCACTAGATGATCTAGATAACATGTAAATGCACCGTGCTCCTCTTCACGTTGTGATGACATCTTCGTTTCATTCTTTATAACGTTCACTGAAGCCAAAGTGTACCCAGACCTGAATGGCGTCATCGACTACTTTTCATGTTCACCCACCAACCGGCTGATATTTGATTTGTTTTGCTTTCTTAAATTAAAACCATTAAGTGTTCTTGGTGCTTCAGACTGGGCACTGGGGGTTAATTGCACTGTCAAAAACTGTTTGGTCGGATGATGTAGACGCCCTTTTTAGTGGAATGAAGCCAAACATCCAGTGAAGCATCTGTTTGAATTAATTAATTTATCAAACATATTAATATGAGTGAAACTAAGCTGCGTGTGGAAGATGGTGGTGGTGTGTTTCTCAGCATGGAAGATTTTTGCATCTCCTTCAGCCTTAATAGGTCCAGCATCTGTACAGGTTACATTGTTACACTTAAGTTGGATGATTGCAAAAAAATAAATAAAAATAGGTGTTTAGCATTTTTATTCCGGTAGATCATCTTCATTCATTAAAAAAACACCTTTATGATCCTTGAAGTATTAATACATTTGTTACAAGTATCAAGCTAATTCTATTATATAAGTAAATGTACATCCAGACTCTAACACTGCCCAAACATTTACCAACCCAACAGGAAAAATAAACAAAATCAAAACAAAGAAAATAAAATCCTGGTGAGTGCCGCAGGAGTGATGCATTTTGAAGGGTAACTCAGAAGTTGGGGTCTCCGTGGGTTAATTGAATGGAATAACATTCGCTCTGGAATTCTAATGATTGCATTTAGACTTTAGCAGTTCATGCATTTTTGATTATACTATATGGTCAGTGCTATTGTGGTGGACCACTCCCACATGGGTTTATAAGCTGGAGTTTCCACGCTCTTCACTAGAACTGAAGAAGCCTCTCGGATGAGAGGTGAAACGTCTTCAAGATAAACTTACGTCCAGTTGACCAGATTTTACTTCGCTTCTATCCCATGTAACCAATGTCATTGGCTTTTGGTTAAGTAAGAAGTACAATTTCTATGCGTGAACTGCACTGTGGACACATGACTTCATTGTCTCCACGTCAAGCTTTTATTCTGCTGTGACATTTTTTGTTTTTTTTAACAACTGACATTTTTGAGACACATTAATGCTTCAGAATTTAAGAATGTGGAATTCACTGTATTTAGGGCCTCAGCCTGAAGGTACTTAAGGCGAAGACCCTATTAGCTTTGCTCGACACGCTCGCCACTTCAAAAGTTAATCTGACCCCCTAAACACGCTCGAAAACTCACCAAATTTGGTCCACACATCGGGTGCAGCAAAAAATTCGATAATTAAAAAATTAAGAACCACTCTACTCAATAGCGCCACCTAGATACACAAAAAAACCCACGCCACGGCCTGTAGGAATGTCCTACAGACATGGGACCAACACTGTTTTGTTCATCTCATCAAGACGGACAAATCATACACAGACACCCCTGACCCCTACAGGCCTAACCTGTACTCTGGCTTCCTCCCACAGTCTAAAGACATGCAATTTGGGGACTAGGCTGATTGATTCTCTAAATTGACCGTAGGGATGAATGTGAGTGTGAATGGTTGTTTGTCTCTCTATGTTGGCCCTGCAATGGACTGGTGACCTGTCCAGGGTGAACCCCGCCTCTCGCCCGTAGATGCTGGGATAGGCTCCAGCCCCCCCGCGACCCTTAATAGAAAGGAATAAGCGGAAGATGACGATGGGTGGATGGAACAAAATATTAAAACATGTTCAACTATGGGAACTCCAGATCTTATTTCAGGCATTTGAAAGGAAAATTATTTTAAAAATCCTAAAGAGTGAGGGAACCAAATGCTTACTTATTTCTGGATTTTGCTAACTACCCACTGCTGCAATAATTTAAATGGATATCATATTTAATTCTACTTTTAGCATTTCCTGTTTTTTTACTGCAAGACGAACACACACACACACACACACACACACACACACACACACACACATACACACACAGACGTTGGTCTATCCCTCGAATCACAACTTCTGTGTTGCAGGACACTGGGCATCTGATAGACCTCCTGTCTAATCTAACCTGTATTGGGCGCCTCGCTGAAAAGGTATGGTGGCAAGATATCAACTCTGTCTGTTGTAGATTTATAACTCTGATTAAAATAAGTGATTTCCCCTCTGCGCCATCCATCCTCTGGTGGGAGATGCTGCACAGCAGATGATATACCCCATAAGGGAGAGAACACTGGAAGCCTTCACATGGGTGCCACCAGAGATTAGTCAAGTCTGTTTCAACCTCCCCTACAAACCAGGCTCCAAGACTACTCCCCCATTTAGCACACAGCAGCCTCTCAACCTCCACCTTAGCCCCCTCATCCAACGCAGATAACATCACCACATTATCAGTGAGGGCTAAAGAAAACAGCTTTCATGTTTTATAAAGCGAGAGAGCCAACAGGAAATGAAAGAGTCCTGGCCTGAAAGACAAATAAAGAAAACAGGCAAGAAAAATTGATAACAGAGAGGGGAATCCACTCTTCATCTCCTGGAGCTACGTGGCCGGGGCTCCGTGGAGAGACACAGTTCTGCTCCCTTTAATGCACATGTGTGTGTTAAATAGCTGCAAGGCCCTGGTGAAACTCAGCAGCGTCAATAATAAGAGATTTTTTCCTCCCCTGTCCAACTCTGTCTACTTATAAACGTTGTCATCCCTCTTAGGGCAAAAGATTAAAAGGGAGCTTTTGGGCCAAGCACTGGAGCTCATTTGTAATGTCGTAGAAGAAAAGTGCCTGAAGCTTGACTTGCACATACACACTCACACACACGCACACACACATACGCACGGAAAGTAGTGATGTGGGGGTGTTTTCGAGGGAGGACGGGGAAGAGAAAGAAAGGAGATGAAAAGAGAAACACACTTCAGCTTGTGCCAACAGTTTTTTGTGCTACGACTGTGCGTAGAACTCTGCTTCTCCAGTATGATGAAAGATTTATTCAAGCAGCTTTCTAAATCTTTTCCAACAACTTGCATTTTCTTGGCCCTGAAGAGAGGCTTCTTGATTTTCAAAAAAGATTGTTAGTCAATTGTCATCATTCATTCAGACTGACTGATACACCTCACCTTGATGTGTGCATGTGTGGTAATATCCTGCCTGTAGGTACGTTGGAGGGTGTCGGTGCATTTGAGAGAACACTATGTAAACTGTGTGTCAGCCTGCAGCCAATCCAGCTCTCACTTAGACTACATTATTACAGGTTTTCATCACACACCCACGTCTGGTTGCTCTCATTTCATGTTAAGTGGGCAGATTTATGATAAAAAAATATAATAACATGATTTAAATAACAAGGTACAAAACACCAAACTGTGAATATTTTCCCTCCAAAAGTAAAATGACTTGTACACTCACACTTCTCTTGTACCTGACATGCGACAGTCAAAGAGATTTAACCAATCCTCTGATCTTCACCAAGCTCAGGGCTTCATTTACTGATTGTTGGCATCCTAACGAGAGGACATCATCAAACTAGAGGACATTTGTGTTTTATTATCGTCTTCCAAAGCTTCTTCAACTCATTGGAGCCATAACAAACAATCAAATTCATTAATCGTTAAATATCCTTTACAGCAGGTCAGACCACTTGGTTTCAAACTTCGGAGTGTGTGTTCTTGTACTGACAACATGAAGAATATGAAGTCATTTAGCTGATCATATTTTGGCCACCGTGCAGGTAGATGAAGGGGGTAGGGCTGCTATCTGGGCAGGTACATAAAAGGATGAGGCATGCAGTCAAACTCAGATAGTGAATAATGTTTAGTGATGCCACACAAAATTAGATGTACAACTGTAGTAAATGAGGCTTTGTAGTTGGTTATGTTGACTTTATGATGACAATTTTGTCTTGGTTAGGCCTCCATTACAAAAAACAGACAGGCACACTGACAGAGTGGATGTTAATGTACTTCATTTAAGTCAATATTAGATGAACATGAAATTTAAGCAAAGTGTGTCCTGCTTCTAAACTGAAGCAGTCAGAGGTAACCAGTCATATAGTTCACAGTTCGTCTCAATTTTTTTTTAATGTTTTTTTTATTTCTATGTGTTAATTTCCGTATGCATGAAATGTCTGGGCTACTTTAAAGTGCCTTCCCATTGGCCCCCTGGGACAAATAAAGTGAATTAATTTTAATTGAATCAAATTGTTGGACCACCATTTAAAATGAAATTTTCAGTGGGTGGTCATTTAAATGAAATGGGGGATGCAGAATGATGTGGTACTCACACACACACACACACACACACACACACGCACACACACACCCCTGTCTTGATGCACAGTACCACCTTTGCATCAGTACACATCACCTTGTTTAACTCACTGATTTTTTTAATCTACTAAATCACATTGAAATGTCTTTGGGTGCTAGACAGGCAGACTGACAATAAAACCTACGTACCAAATACAGTGAGTTACAACACAATACAATATGAGTTACTGGGGACAGTGGAATTTATCTTGGAGATCTGTGGGCTCAGTGAGATGAATCTTATTAACACAGCGGGTAAAACTTTAACCTTTCCTCTTCCACTTCTGTCAAGCTAAAGATCCTGTTAAACAATAAAAAAAGACCGTCTTAAGGCGTTAATAAAGTGACATTTCCATGAACATGAACATTTATGGAACATGTTCATGCTCAATTTTCATCTCATTCATGTCTTGGTCCAGGATTTCATTTTCTAGGATTAGGCCAGTCTTATCGTTTGCATCTGGGCTGACACAGCTGGTTCTCAAGCAGGGAACTCAAGAGCCCAACTGGGGAACAGACAGAGTTAGTTCGGAGGCAGTTGGAACAAGTAGACCGACTCGACAAGTACTAGACTGAGTTGAGGTCAAAACACAAGCAGAGATCTAGGAACACTAGAGAATAGTGAACACAAGGTAATTACTGGAGGGCATGATACAGAGGACAAAGAGAACCTGGCAAAAACAGGTGTAAACAGTGAGGCAAAATACACAGCAGAGGCAGGGGAAACTGAATACGTATAAAACTAATGGGGGGGGGGGGGCGCAGACAATCACAAATCCATGGAGGTGGGAATCTGGAATGATAGGAGAGGTGGATGGCGACACAATAAAAGAGGAAATATGATGTGAAACAAAGAAAAATAAGACCCTGGCAGAGACATTACCTGGGCACAGCTGTCAAGACATTCAGGATTGTCTGGAGAATGTCGAACAGCAAGACATCTATAGCAGCTCCAAGCTGGACGAGTCTTTCATTCTAATGTTGTTTCAGTGTTTCTTCAACTGCTATTTTTAGTTATTTAGCGAATTATTACAACAACTCAGTTAAACTCTCAGCACCTCGGGTGAAAACTGCATATCGGTTCAAAATGAAGACCTGTCGGGAGAGATGAGTAATGTGCCTTGAACACGACTCACATCCAACAGATTCATGAACATGTACACCAACAGGGTTTTACCATTAGCCTGAAGAGGACAAGTTGTTTATATAACTATGAGAAACTTGATAGTCTTAGAAGATTGAAATCAGGACAACAATTCATGACAAGTTTTGGGAATTTTCAGCGTCGTAGTTGACTGCACATCTATATATCGTTCTTCATCATGACAGAATGCCAACACCCTCTGTCTAAACAGCTGAAAATGCAAGATTCGATTACCCTTCTTTCTTCTATTCTCATTAACAAGGCCTCCAACTTTCTTTTTGTTTCACTTTGCTTGTTTCCAAATTTGAAAAGAATGCCACTTGTTTAGCGCAAACAACAAATGACCACTTTCTTATTGGCTGTCCTTTGTGATCAAGGGAGACCTAATTAACTTTGAATGTTAAATTACCATTGCGCTTTTGAAAAGTGCATAAGTATAATTTCTACTCTAAAGTAATGATAATGATATTCCAACTGGCCATTTTAATCAAATGTTATTATGCATCAACGACATGCTTTTTAATGATTTAACACAGAATAATAATCAACATTAATATTCAGAGAAGACAATTAGGTTAGGGGTGGTGAGGGACCAGGATAATGGATGGAGTGCACTGGTCCACAAAAAGGTTGAGAAGCACTGTTCTGGAAAAACAGCAGAGTTTAATTTCCATTCTTACCTAAGTGCTGCCAAAACATAATTGATAGATAGTCATGCAATTTACAGGATTTATTCATGCTCTGGGGAAAATTAACCCATTTCTTTTTCAAGTCTGTTTGAGCTTTCATCAGTGGCATATACAGTAGTTCAAATATTTCCGTTCATTTTTCTCCACAAAATATCGCATTTTGTAACAAAATTTCTGATGTTCAGAGGAGTATTGTCATGCCAACCTCGTGTCAGTTTTGGTTACATGACTGGAAATGCTTTTTTCATCACTTGTGTTCTGCTGCCAGTTTGCTTGGTATACAGCATGGATCATCAACTGGTGGCTTACGGGCCACATCTGGCCCACCAAAGCATCTCATCAAGCTTGTAAAATTTCTCTAATAAAACAAGGAATCTCTCATAATGAGATGCTGCGCTCTGTGCAGCCACTGCCCGCCTGCAGCAGTTAGGGCGAGAGCAGAGATTAGGTGGTTAGTCTGAGGAAAGTACTCTCTGAGAAACAGCACATCAGCTGCAGTAAGTACACGTGATGTTCAGGTACATCATTGGACAAAGGTCACCTGTATCATACACGGGCTCAGGCTGAGCACAGACATACTTCAGTTCACAAAGCAAATATTTCCACTTCTAAACCAGTTTATCTCATGTACACTGAGACTGCTGTGATTGTGAGGAACAAATAGGAATCTCAGCAACAATCAAACAATCCAAAATCTTCATATGATTAATCCACTGAATTTACTGGCAAAGCTAAAACTAATCAATGTTCTTAATGAATGCATGTATTTGACTTTTCATTCTATTTTTAATATGCGCTCTGGTGGAACTATTGGTTTTAATTATCATACAGCATTTTGTGACAGAAAATGGTTATCAATAACAAAACAAACCAGCTTTAAATGTCACAAATGTTATTTTCAAGCATTAATCACATTGAATACTCAAACTACTCAATTTTCTTTCCTGTGTGTTGGACTATCTTTGTTTCAGACTATGCAAAAGCCGGTGATGGCTTCCTATGTCAGTGAATTTTTGTGTGCGTGCGTTTGTCTGTCTGAAAGTCTCTCTAGCAGTGCTCCTTTAAGAGTGCGTGTCCAATCAACCCCTGTAGGGATCCCCGGTAGCTGATTGGTGCAGCTGGTTGGTGCTGGGCTCCAATCCAGGATCACCAGCTCCTCTAAAGCCCTGGTGCGCCCAGCTGAAGGCGGCAGACACTTCTAGTAACTCGTTTTGACAAACTGTCTAGATTGGTGTAAGAAGTCTTGTGTGTATCCCAGATTTGGGCCAGGGTAAGATACAGTTCTTTTTCATACGTGCACTCCATCCATCCATTGTCTTCCGCTTATTCCTGTTAAGGGTCGGGGGGGGGGGGGGGCTGGAGCCTATCCCAGTGGCTATGGGCAAGAGGCGGGATTCACCCTGGACAGGTCGCCAGTCCATCGCAGGGCCAACACATAGAGACAGACAACCATTCACACTCACATTCATAACTATGGTCAATTTAAAGTATCAATCAGCCTCGTCCCCAGTTGCATTTCTTTGGATGGTGGGAAGAAGCCGGAGTACCCAAGCAGGCACAGGGAGAACATCCAGACTCCACACAGAAAGATTCCACACCCGAGCCGGGACTCGAACCCAGAACCTTCTTGTTGTGAGGCGACAGTGCTAACCACTGCACTCCCGCCATACGTGCACACACTTTAAGTTTTTTTCACTGTTTAGTTACACAAGGTTTAGAGGTGCTGTCCACTGTATTTCTGTTTTTCTTCTCATTCGCCCACCTTGTTAGTAAGGATTTATTTTAGAAATATATGATTTGTTCGCCCTAGTACATACATATAAATAGCTCCATCTTGTTTTAAGGAGTCCTCTTTTGGTTATATACCTTTCTTTGTTTTGACAGCACCTGGTGGCCCTTTTCTGTTCCCTGTGAAAATATCCACTTGTGTTCCAAATAAGAACATTTAAATCACTAATCCCAACCATCGGATTGGGTGTGTGTTACTTCCCTCTTCCCCACTGCGAGCTGGGTTTGTAACATACGTTGGGGCTCGTCTGGGTAGTCGTAAATTAACCCATTAAAGCAGTCTCGGGAGTTTGTTTTTTACAGACATTGTGGTTATTATTGCCCAGGAACATGGCAACGGTATTTGATTCAAAGTCTTTTCTGGCTAACTCGTCGCACAAGAATGTTTTTAAGTGTAGGAAGAATGAGCTCATCCAAATTGCTTCACATTGTGACGTAAAATATGCAAAACAAATCCTTTAAAAAGATTTCAGGGTCATAGTACTTGAAAAGTTGGTGGAACAACAGCTGGTCATACAGCCAGGAGTAGAGGTAGAGCCTGAGCTGGCAGGCACCCTTGTTGCTGAGTCCAGTCGTGAGCAGGGAGGGGGGTCCTTTGGCAGAGCAACCACCGCCAAAGACTCCTTTTATTCTGCCCAAGTACAACCCCCTCTCACCGGGGAGCTTACAGACTTCACAGGAGGCTAGACTGAAAGTCTACCTTGCCTGTCTCAAGATTTAGGCAGAAGAGAACGCTCAGGCTCGAGAGGCTCAACTCAAGTTTGACATAAAACGGCTCAAAATAGTGGCAGAAAAGGCTGTGCACCTCTGTGAGCTGAAGCTGGTGCGTCAGAGGGAGACAACACAAAGGTACCACATGACAGAGGCTGTTCCTCCCACCTCCTTATCATCCATACCCTTGCAACCTGCATTCGACGTCAGCAAAAACATTTCCCTTGTGCCATCATTCAGTGAGACAGAGGTCGATTCATAATTTGCAGCCTTTGAACATATCGCCTCTGCCATGCCATGGCCCAGTGAAGTTTGGCCACTGCTGTTGCAGTGCAAAATATATGGCAAAGCTCAGGATGCTGTGGCCGCACTCCCAATGGAGGAGAGCCTGAGCTATGAGCATGTCAAAGCCACCATTCTCTGTGCTTATGAGTTAGTATCCGAAGCTTATTGGCAGAAATTATGTAACTATAAAAAAGCCTCAGGCCAGACGTATGTAGAGTTCGCAAGGGAAAAGGGAACCTTATTCGATAGATGGTGTTCTTCAGGTAAGGTGTCTGACCATATATCTCTGTGATGGTGTGAGTGGAAGAGTTTAAGAGGTGTGTGCCCAATCGTATTGTTGTGTATTTAAATGAACAAAAGGTTTCCTCTCCTTCCTGTGCTGCTGTGTTAGCTGATGAGTATGTGCTCACGCACAAAATTGCATTTGGCCCTCAATCTGTTAATATCTCGATTGAGAGGAAGTGTTCTGTCCCACTACAATCTGGTAACACTACCCGAAAGGAAGAGAGAAAGTGTTTGTACTGCCACAAACCTGGTCATATCATTGCCAACTGCCTCACCCTTAAACACAAAGCACAAGTAAAATCCAAGCAGCCTACCCCTCCCAAAGGGATAGGATTAATAAAGGTAGAACCAAAACTAACCCACACCCTCGGTGACAGCAACACTCTCAATGAATGTTTTAAACCTTTTACGCTTGATGGTCTGGTGTCCCTGACTAATGATCCTACTGACAAATGCCTGGTACATATCCTGAGAGACACAGTCTGTTCATGTTTTGTAATCCTCTCATCTGTCCTGCCATTTTCAAATCAGTCTGCATGTCATTATGGTTCTGTGTTACGTTGTGTGGAAATGGGATATGTGCTCCGACCCGTCCATTGTGTCCATGCTGAATCTGAACTGGTCACAGGTTATTTCCCAATTTCTGTCTGTCCAGAGCTGCCTATAGGTGGAATAGGTTTTCTGATGGGAAATGATATAGTGGGAGGGAGAGTGACCCCTACTCTGGAGGTGTTAGACTCTCCCCAGCACACCAAACCTGGTGAAGCAATTCATAAAAACACTGGCAGGTATCCTGCTTGTTTGGTAACTCAAGCAAAAGCACTAAAACGATAGAAAAATTCTGTGTGCAAAGACGACGTGTCTTCATCTGATACTGTTCTCATGTCAGTTTTTTTCTTAATCAAGGTGGTAATGGGACTGCAGCTGTCACTCATTGCGACAGACAGTATCACTGAGCCTGTGCGCATGGATCCTGATGCACCTGTTGGGGACTGCCTACCTCTTCCCGTGAGTCGGGTCTGGCTATGTGAAGCACAGAGGGTTGATCAGACGTTGAAGGAATGTTTCGCAAAGGTGAGAAATAACAGCAGCGCAACTGATGAATGCATAGCTTACAACTTTGACAATGATCTCCTGACGCGCATATGGTCCCCCTCTGTAGCCACCAATGTAGAGTGGAACATGGTTTGCCAAGTAGTCATGCCCGCGGAGTATAGAGAGCACGTGTTGTTAGCGCACAAAAGTGACTGGTCCGGATATTTGGGCTTTACAAAAACATATCAGCTTATCTTAAAGCATTTTTTGGCCCGCAGCCGTCACCTGTGCCAACTCGCTGGAAAACCCAACCAGGTAGTTCCATCAGCTCTGTTGCACCCAAGCCCTGTGATACGTGAACCATTCATGCGTGTTATAGTGGACTGTGTTGGGCCGCTACCAAGAACGAAAAGCGGTAACGAGTATTTATTAACAATAATGTGCGCTACCGCCAACTCAGTGTCGAAGGCCCTTACCAAATTCTTCTCCACATTCGGGTTACCTTGCTTAATTCTAACTGATCAAGGAGCAAATTTCCAGTCTAAGCTGTTGAAACAAATGCTCCAGACCCTAAACATCCAGCATGCTGTCTCTAGTGAGTACCACCCAGAGTCGCAGGGCGCACTGGAATGATGGCATCTGACATTAAAGTCCATGCTCTGTAAGTACAGCATGGAAAAGCAGAAAAGTTGGGATGATGGTGTCCCTTTCATGCTGTTAGCAGCCCGTGAAGCTGCGCAGGAGTATTTGGGGTTCAGTCAGGCGCAGCTCGTTTTTTGCCCACACTCCTCGCAGTCCGTTGCAGGCTCTAAAAGAAAAATTGCTATCTCGGGGTACTGTGTCTGGCACAAATGTGTTAAATTATGTTAGTGAGCTTCATGAACATCTGCACAGTGCAAACACCATTGAAGCGAAATAATGACCTGCGCACAGTGCACCAAAATTTTAGTATAGGAGATAAAGTTCATTTGTAACAATGTGTGTGTGTGTGTGTGTGTGTGTGTGTGTGTGTGTGTGTGTGTGTGTGTGTAAACACCCTCTGGACAAATTTAGCAAATGTAGTTGATGAACCCTGGTGTAAAGTGAGCTATGTAGCTTGTAGAAACTCAACCACAACCGCTACATCTGTCTGTTACATTTTCTAATCCAACCACTGTTTCCATAAATGAGCAAAAAGTATTTTTATAGACACATTAGCACTTACACTTTTACTACAGATGTGTTGCTACTCTCTGTGTTCCTATATTTGTGTTTTAGATTGTGCAAGTGCATGGGATGTGTTCAAATGGCTCTTACTGAGTTTAAGTGCATGGGAGTGTGTTCCTATGTCTGTGTTAGACTCTAAGTGTGAGTGTCAGTGTATGGAAGGGGGGAGGGTCATGCTGGTTTCAGCACCTCCCTGGGGGGATCCAGTCAAAAGGGCCAGGCCTGGTGAGCTGCAGAAGCTTCAGCTTTGGCTCCCTACATCTGAATAATTCACTAAACATCATGCCATCCCTTTCACTTCACTAGCATGAAGCAAGCAGAGGAAGGAGAAAAAAAACCCTTTAAAGACTGGAAAGACAGTGAGTGAAAAAAGAGTGGAGAGAAGAGATTCAGAGCGAGCAGATTAGTGCTCAGGACTTTCATGTCTTTAAGCATATTCACATCCAGCTAACTTGTCCGTGGCTGGACAGCTATCTCTAGGCAGCATCTGTCACAGCAAGGAGGACCAATCACAGCAAGTTCTTTAAAAGGCGAGGATGAGAGGAGGAGAGATGGTAGGATTAAAAGGAACCAGAGTGGAAACATTTGATTAATCCCTCTTGCCAAACCAAAAACAGAAAATCGGTCATCAGAAACGAATACCAGGGCATGTGGGCATTCCCTCAGCTACAAGTGTCGAAATGGTGGCCTTGATCTTTCTTAATATGGTCTAATGGCACTTGCCGAGTGGTTTGCTTTCTGGACTCAGGCCCTGTCGACTCAATGAGAAAGCATGACGCACTGGAGAGGAGCTGACAATTTAAGTAACCCAATTACTGAACTGTCCCTCTTGCATAAAATAGCAATTAGATAGTGCTTTTAATCCTTAACTCCGTCACAAATGGTTTTGGATGTGTGCAGAGAAAAGGTCCAGAGCTCGAGGGGAACAATTAGAACACTGTCGATAGAAGCAGAGGCAGAGTCATCAGTAAATACTGTAAAGGAACATTATCTGCCTTCTTCCATTCCTGAAGTCATGCAAAAGTGGCCGACACACTGGGTTTGTCAGCCTGAGAGTGGCTGTAATTGGCACTGGTTTGCACCCAGTTGTGATGGAAAAAGCTGAACAAGTTTTTTTTTTTTTTTTAAAGCTTGAGAAAAATAGAGACCTGCTTCACTTTCTTCCCCTTAACCAACTGCTTTTTAAGGTGATTGTTGGGTTATCAGAGAAAAAAAGTGGAGTTGGCCAGAAAGCAAAATGGACACTGGGACGAGACAAATCGTTTCTTGAAGAAATAAATTGGTGTGGAATAGATAAGAGATTTGAGGAAATGTAGAATTCATGGAAAGATGAGAAAGAGAGGAATCAAGAAAGGATGTGGGAATAATAAACGTTAGATTTATAGGTGAGGATAGATAATTTGTAAGGAAGGAAAGAGGACTAGATGAAGAACAGAATTGTGTAGGATATACATTTTATGCTATGAGTAAATGGATTCCATATTGAGATTAAACACCAAAGCAGGCAAAACCCTGAGCTGAAATGATTTAAGGATAAGCACCTACTGTACATGTCAGAAGGCTTTACAAGCAGATTTACCAAAGGGTTGAAAGTCACAGAGGGGGGTTATGGTACATATGTACTTTGTGTTGTTAATTAGACACCAGTGTTGTAATAACCTCAACATTGCTTCCTCATACTTGCTGACACTGGCGAGACGGTCAAAGTGCCATCTGGGTTAGCTTGGGAATAAGTGGATGGGAAACTGGCAGTCAGGACTGAATGTTGTTGTCCTGACAGCCACGACTCAGCCACGCTGCTGCTCCACTGAAATGCAAACAGCCATGAGAGTTTGATCAAAGTGAGCAGCTTCCCCACTGGGAGTCCTTTCTCTTTTGTCACCCTGATCAAGGCAGTGAACGGGGGACAGGGCGAGTCGAGTCGACAGCTATTGACACTGGCTTCTTGTTGTTGCAGTGTGAGGTAGAAGATGGTGGCGGTGCGATGAGATCTCATCTAGTCATAACTCAAACAGTCACATAGGCCCAATATTGATTTTGCAACATCTCTAACTTCTGTTTAAAGCTGTCAGTGGAGCACTCAAAAGCTCACCAAGGCTGTCAGTGACACTTGACTAAACTGCCTATTAACAGAGCTGCTGATACGAGGCTCTTATGATCAGCCTGTTGTGTGTAGAACGTATGATTTTTTTTTCTGCCACAATTGCATGATATTACTCACAGGATTTCAGAGTGCAGCAAAACCTGGCATTGTATCAAAAGAAGTAGCCAGAAACAAAGTAGAGAAACTTTTGACAAGCAGAATAGGCCATAAATAGGTGCTGTGTACGACCTTTCTTCCTGTTTAATTGACAAATGCCATCTTTACTATGAAAATATCATCTGTGTCGGGACAGTTTAGCATGGTGGATGGTTTTCATAAATACCCAGCAGTGCCAGAGGGGACGTGAGTTTGATCTTTTTTGCCAGAGGCAAGTGATGACTTCTGTGGTAAGCGGGATAACCACGCTTTCTCCTGATCATAAGTGTTTTTGTGCCAACCAGACATTATTCTTAGTGTTGACAATGACAAAATATCTATCTTGGTCAATATTAATTTGCAATGAAGTAGAGAAGAAATGTGCTTAAGATAATTGCTTAGGTGGATAAACATTTATTTATTTATTATCTATCTATCTATCTATCTATCTATCTATCTATCTATCTATCTATCTATCTATTCTTGTAGACTGTAAATAATGCAGAGGAATATGTTGCAAAAAAGGCAGCAGTTGAAACCGTAGAGCCAAAAGAACATAGAGAGTCCAGATCAGCAAAAACCTGTCAGACCTTCTTACCACCTCTACAGGCTCCCCACAGGGCCTTGTCCTCCTCTACACCGATGAGTGCAGGACCTCATACCCGAGTGTCATCTGGTGAAGTTTGCTGACGACACAGTCCTCCTGTCCGGCTCCACCCACCACTATGGACCTGCCCTGCAGCAATTTCTTGAGTGGTGTGACACCCCCGGCTGCACCTTAACATCAGCAAGACCAAGGAGATGGTGGTCACCTCCTCCAGAAGACAGAGGAAGCTGGCTGCTGCCGTCTCCACAATTATCCATTGGTCATTGGTGGAGACTGTGATGTAGTACAAATATTTGGGGACCATCTTTGACAACTACCTGAAATTATCCTCTGACATGGAGGTGATCCTGAAGAAGTACCACCAATGAATGTACCTGCAAAGGAAACTGAACTCCTTCTCTGTCAGCAGCAAGCTCCTTCTGACCTTCTTCTACTCATTTATTGAATCAGTCTTATTGTTCTTAATGGTCCGCTGGTTCCACTCCATCTACCTGCAGGAGAAGAACCACCTACAAAGTATCCTCAAGGTGGGTTCCAAGATTTTTGGACTTCCTATTTGCTCCTTGACGGCTGTGTTTGAGCAGCAGGTCCGCGGCATGCTTATCCCAGCTGACACAGGGCGAGAGGCGGGGTACACCAGTTCATCACAGGGCGCATTTCGTGGCACAGTATCTTGCCCAAGGATGCTTCAACATGGTCACCAGAGGAAGTGAGGATCGAACCCTGAGGTTGCCACCCCCTTACTGCAGATGACTTCATTATACAATCCCACAATTCATTAAATCTGAAATATCTGTCATGGGGCCACATCAGAAACATGGCCATATTTCATAGTAGATGACGATTTGAAATTTTAAATCCTTCTTTTTAATATTCTGTTCTAAAACACTATAAAAGGCATTTCATTGATATCAAATAAAAGATTAGAAATACTGGAATATCATCACTTTCCCATGGAGCATGAAATACATATGAATAAAAATCATATTAATGATTTTTTTAGGCCCTGAAGCCAGGTCCTTAACCCTGACCACTCTGGTGGAGCTGTTCCACAGCCAGCAGGACATGCTGTGGATGTCAAATGTTAATTAAGTCTCATTAATGATCAGAAAGAGCATCCAGTTACAAAATAATTTGATACCAGTGCCAAACAAGCCACATCCTTATTGGAAGTTGGACAATGGAAAACTGGCACAGTGTACCGAGGAAAAACATCTGTACATGATATTCTTAATATCATTAGGGTTTGTAGACCAACTTTCTGATTCAATTTTAACCTACTGTATTTGACCAAATTGTGGGCATTTGTTGTCTTGTTGTTGTTTTTCCCCAAATATTCAGTGGGATGTTTTACTCGCAGTAGCCACTAGCCTGAACCTGTCCCCACAAGCCTCCCGTACTCAAACAGGAGGACCCACCACTATCACCCAATCAGGAGGCTGCACCTTACAGGCTTGCTCTATCAGGTTCCCTGTGATTGGCCGAGGGCCTGTCCACTCACCAGTTAACTCAGATCCCAGACCCAAGAAGATACCTTTGTAAAAAAAAAAAAAAAAAAAAAGACATTTACTTTACCCGTGAATCCTTACGCAATCATTATTGAGATCGGAGGAACACAGACCGGGTCTTTTCTTTTGCATGTCCCTGATAACCCCGAGATGTTTGATGCACCTATAATGACCTTTCACATGATGAAAACATTGCGATAAAACGCAGCTGTGCTGACATCAGCTGATGGTGTTACGTGTAGGAGTGGAGGGACGTAGACCCAATAGTGGACAGAGTGTGGGCGGTGCACAAAAGAGGTTTATTGAGATCAACGGAGGCTTGAGACGGGGACACTGGAGGCTTTAGACGGGAGACTGGAGGCTTGACGACTTGTGACGGGAGACTGACGGCTTGACGACTTGTGACTTGTGACGGGAGACTGACGGCTTGACGACTTGTGACGGGAGACTGACGGCTTGAGACTGCAGATTGGAGACTCGAGACTGGTGACAAACAGTTAGTGAGCAAAACACTCCACGATGGCACATTCGTGCAAAATCCAAAACAATGGCCCAACACCGAACAGGGGAAAACACAGAGGTTAAATACACGAGGGGAAACGAGACACAGGTGGTGCAATCACCCAGGTGAGACACACAAGGTAATCACAGGAGGGAGGTCAGGAAGACAGGACATGACTACAAAATAAAACAGGAAGCATGGGACATGGATCGTGACAGATGGAGCACTCCTTCATTGTGATCATACTGATGTCTTGCTTTTTCTTCGTTCAATTATATTTATAATTTAAAACAATTTTGTTAAAGAAACATCAATGATAACAATTCAACGATTGCATGTTATGATGAAAAACTGAATAATTGTGCTGAAAAAAAATGTGATTCCAAAATAAGTAATAATAGATTAATAAATGTAATTATGATTTTTGCCATAATTGAGCCGCCCTCGTGACACGTTAGACACACTGAGGAACAATCATAGATTTTTTTTTTTCCCAGTAAGCATTGTGTAACAATGTTCTAATCAGCCTATGCATTTCTCTCACAAAGGAAAGATCATTTAACATTAGTAAAGACTGCAATTACTGGTTTCGTCCACCCTGACTTACTGAAAATGAATATCTGCCCTGAAAAAACAATATCAGTCAATCCCTCATAAGTTACAATACAAGAAAACACTAAACGTTGGCAAAATGTAAGAGGGAGGAGAAAATGAAATCATCTAATGTGAAAATGTAATTATAATGTAGAAATTGAATTTTGTGTTACTCTGTGTATGATAACTACTATATAATGTCGAGTTACCACACTTGTGGAGAGAAAAATTGTACCGACTCGCTGACTCGAGAGTCTAAATCAAACCTCTTGACATATTGTTTCCAATTCACAGACACAAACATGTCATCGTGGTGCATGGTGTGATTGTCAGTCCTGTCAACTTTCTTTGGATGTGTCCTCTGGCTGCTTCTAGAATGACAGGATCGCGGGCATTTGTCAAGTCTGTCAAGTTTTGAACAATTTTGGCTGATGAAGTGTTTGTTAGCTAAAGTTTCACCAAACACACAGCGAAGCATCATGGCATTCACACAGCAAATCATTTCATCGAGAAAGTAAACGATACAAAGCATCAAATAGCTAAATTAGCTTCTTACATTGTATTTTTGAGCAATATTCAGTCCCCACTTTGAAAAAAAAAGAAGATTGTTCAGTAGTTGTTTTTCTTTGTTTTGTTTTCTCTCTGTGCATGTTGGAATCTAACGGATTCAAATTCAAGAAAACAAAGCACCAGATTACTACTGCTCCAACTGCTGTCTCTGCTGACTCATCAGATAAAACTGCAATACTCTCTGCAGTATCTTACTAGCTACCTGAAACGATCTCAGCTTCATTCAGTTTCCCAACAAAGTGTACACACGCAAACCAGTGACTATGATGTAAAGAAGTGTTTTCCTCCTCTGTAACTCCAAGGCAGCTTCAATCTGCCTTTCAGTTGTATAGGATCACCATGGAGTTCTCTGTATCTCTAGATCCATCTGTGCTGTGAAGTGCCATCACATCCTCTCTCATCTCCAAACTCATTTGATTAAGTTGCGTCGCAGCTTGCATGTTGCTGTGTGAGGGACCCAGATGGCACGCGTGATCAGTAGGTGTTCAAACAGGAATTTTATTGACAACTAAATTCATATTACGTGGATGTTAAGTGACGGCTCCATAAAAGGTTGAATTAGAACCAAACAAAGGTAACAACAAGCTAGTCAGCCTCAGTTTACTAATGCTGCAAGTCTCCTCTCCTTCTCTAGAGAGATGACCTGCAGGCAGAATACCTGCTACCATCCACTCATCATTCACATTGCAAAACAAAATCATACGTGGAACTGTGTTACAGCTCATACAAAACACTTTGAAGCAGTCCGTTGCAGTGGTATAGTGAGTACCTGTAACCTTAAAGGACAACCTCTTATGTGCTCGGTGTCAGGTGATTAGCTCTGAACTCAACAGGCTCAACCCCACAAACGACGACAGAAGTATCTTGGTGCCATTTTGAGGTCAGCGATGACCTTGGATCTTTCCATGGAATTTACAAAGGCAAGAATTTTGCTGGCTTTAGTAATGAATAAAATAACTCAGACAGTTTTTACTTTAGCATCAGAGGCATAAGTGATAAATGTATATGTAATGAAGGCGGTAGGTATATATATATGTGTGTGTGTGTGTGTGTGTGTGTCTGTGTGTCTATCTCAACCTCTCTCTTTTTTCTTCATGTGATGTTAATCACTGAAAAATGCCACCTGTTGAAGTGCTGGACATTTTTCTCTTGATTTTTCTGACACAAACTAAGAAATGAAGAGTGTGTGGAGTTTGCATGCTCTCCCCGTGCCTGCATGGGTTCTCCCCAGGTCTTCTGCTCCAGCTTCCTCCCACTTGCCAAAAAAATACAGGTTTGGTTAATTGGAGACTCTAAATTCCTGTAGGTGTGAATGTGAGTGTGAATGATTGTCTCCACATGTTGGCCCTGTGATGGACAGGGGCTGGAGCCTGCCCTGCCAACCTGAACAGGATAAGTGGATGGATGGATGGAGTGTTAGATTAGAGTATTGAGGGCGTATTCATGGTTCACAGATCAGGTCATGTATATTTAGTTAAATCATTTCCTGTTAGGTTTTGGGATATTTAGTAAAATTTGCTTAATGTTTTAAATTCAATTAAATTTTTCAATTTTTAATCTGATGTGATGGTCAAGTCAAAGATACAGGCTATGATTTCTAAATTACTCGATAAGGCATGACCGGAGTTTAAAAAGTTTAACATTTCACTGATTAGTTTTTTTTTTTCTGTGGATTTACCTCAAACTCAGTCTAAGAGAATAATTTTCATGGCCATAATTTGGTCTTCACTACACAGGGTAACTTACTAGTTGCCATGTTACCGAGTTACCACTCTTCAAGCAGGCCCAACTCCCAACTTGAAGAGTATCTTAACATCAAGGCAGGACATGAGCAGAACATTAGATGCCATCTGACCACAGATTCAGTTGCATGACGTCCAGGAAGGTCTGCAGGGGCCCTTTGTGTCAGTAAAGCTGTGGTGACTTCTGCCAGGAGACAGAGCATCAGCGTCTCAGTATCATGACTCATAGAGACTGTTATTGGCCCACGTTTGTGGTACACCATGCTATTCGCTTGAGGACACACACACACACACACACACACACACACACACACACACACACACACTGCCCACAGCCAGACTAAAGTAAGCCAGTAATCTTGTGAAAGCAGCAGGATATCAAAATATCACTAACATGGTGAATCATGTATGCGCACAGCAATGTCCACAGCTCTGAGGCTCTGAGGGACATCCCTGTGTGTGTGTGTGTGTGTGTGTGTGTGTGTGTGTGTGTGTGTGTGTGTGTGTGTGTGTAGACTGTGTAGAGCCTTGTTACATTGGCACTGACTACAGGTTTCATATCAGTGAATGTTATGCTTTGGCTCCTTCAGTGGTCAGCCAGATTAGACAGGAACAGGTCGCTTGAGCTTCAGATGAGAGGCACACACACACACACACACACACGCACCTCCCTACTGTGGCTCCCTGTAGCCTCACATTCTGTCACTGTGAACATTCTCTGTGTATCTTGGTCATCATTTCTTGACTTTCGCTTCCAGCAGAGTTCATCAAAATATTTACTGCAGCAGATTTTAGTTGTTTTCATCCGCCATGACATTGTATGTCCAAGATGAATTCCCCCAGGGGAACAATAAAAGTAATTCTGAATCTTGAAGGTGCAACACGCTGTGTTTAGCAGTTTGATTTGTGTTATGCGGAGAATGTTGGTGAACCCTGTACAGCATCAGGCTTCATATTTACGCATCTCATTTTATCCTACTCGTCATTGAAAAAGTCCGATATTTTTTTTCTGACAATAACTGATAGTTAACAGATTGAGGCAAATGATACACTGTTCTCGCTCTTCCTTGTGGTTGCTACCGTGATTTACTGTGAGCCACTGCCCAGCCAGTGATTGTCATTCATTCCATGTTCATGAGCTGTTTATGGTTTAATGTGGGTGTGTCTAAACCAGATATCACATGTGATTATTTCCAGGTGGAATGTGTTTTATCAAGGAAAACAGGTTGAAGGAATGCACGGTTTCATGGAAATCAGTATTTTTTTGAAAACACTATTTTTTTTTTTGTTGTTGCTTTTTTGCATACAGGCATTTGAGTTTGAATCATATACTCTGTTTAATGAATGAACCCTAATGTGGACGGCCATCTGCCTTGACCATTGCTTCGGTCAGAGTCCAAGAATAACTCCATTTGTACTGAAATGAAATGGAAACCATTTGCTTTTCAGGCTAGCCTTATCGTAGCGTAGCATATGAGAGCCAAAAATACCATAAACCTGCTGGCAGCATCAAAAGAGACTAAGGAAAAATCCTGTTCACTGGGTATGGGTGGCTCATTTAAGTGAGAGTTCTGTTTGGTGAAGGAGCTCGCAGTTCTGTCAGGTGTATTTCTATTCTGGCTCTAATGTCTTATCATAAAACTCAACAAAGTCATGTCTCTCACTGTCTCCAAAATCAATCAATGAAAACTCATTTATAATGCACAAGGTACACATCAAATGCAGCTCCAAATGTTGAACATAAAATGAGGTAAAAACATTTCCAAATGTCAATCATTACATTTTCCATTAATCACGAAGGAGAGGACACAGACATCCTTAAATATTCCATCATTCATCAGCGACTTTACAAACGGAAGCTTTGCAGGATCGATCAAGTTGCAAGATCACAATTTCCTCCAAACAGCCTGCAGTTCACTTGGCTGAGTTTCTGTTCTCTGAAGACTTTGTGTGCTGGCTGCATGTTAGACCCCACCAGTGCCACAGAGTTTCAATATTTTCCTTTCTTCTCTTTCTAATTTGCATTAAACTTGTTTAAATTTCCTTTTGTATATTTTGTAACGTCTGTTGAACAAAGTAGTTGCTCACTTTTTCACATCACCGATTTCCTGATTGTGTTAAATTATATTGGGATGTTTACTGAAACTGAATGAAAAATACAATATTTGTCCCAGTCGCCACTATGAGTTTGTCAGCTATTTTATTGCCATGTCATCCAGCTTCCTCTTTAAATGCTAGATGAATGGATTTATTTATTGGTTATTATCTCTTTGTAGTCTTAACACAGTTCAATCAGGAGTGTGAGAAGAACACTGCCCCACTTTTCCTGGCATTTTCCATCACTGCATTGTCTTTCCCCTATTGACTTCTCAGGGCTTCCTCTTCCCTACCACGGTTATGCAAGCGTGCCTTCAGTCAGCCTTGATTAAAGGTCTGGATGGTATTAGGGGAATGACATGGAGCTTAAAGGGATAGTTCACCCAAAAATTTAAATTCAGTTATTATCCTCTCACCCTCATGGAAGGTCGAATTAAGTTTTTTAAGTCCAAAAAACACTGATGGAGTTTTACAGGAAAAGGCATTACAGCCATGTCCCAAACTACTAAAGCAATAGTGAGCAATTTTCAAATTTAAAGTAAAAAAATCAAAACAATCTGGTATGCTGAGGCTTCAGGACACTTGGATGGTCCAGGCAAACAGAATGGAAGGTTAATATTGGTTATCTTTCACATACATTGTTTTTAAGATGACTGCAATGCAGTTGTGGATAGCATCCATATCACATTTGAAATAACATTAGCTATAGGTTAGAATAGGTAATGAGGTATGAGTTCAAGCTGTGCTTTTTCTTGCACACCCCCCACCCGAGAACAAAGTATCGCATTTCTGAGGATATTCTGCTGCAGGGTTCCGATAATAAAGAACATGGCACGCATCAGTCGTCAGAGAACCTCACTCTTCTGTTCGAAAGAGTTCTCCTGCAGACTTCTGTGGCATCTAAGAACAAATGTTTCATGTTGGTCCCTTTAGTCCAAACTCCATTTGGAAAAACAGTAATTTAACTGTTGACAAACTGCACATTTGAACTGAGCCCTTTTTGTGAGTACACTTACACTTTCAAAGACTTCACAGATGTTGAATATTTTGAAAAAAAAAGCATCAGATGAATTCAACTTATATGTGGGGTGTTGACACTTTTACAGCTGCAATCCTTTTCATTCTTTTTCTTTTTTTTCCACCCAAATAACCATCATCAGTCTTACAATTAGTGATGCTTATTTGAATAGGTCTCCACTTGTTGTAAATCGAAATAGCTTACGGGCTAATGAGTGGACAATCCAAAATATACTGCATTCACAGCTTAACTACACCTCAGCTAAAGAGAAAGTTAATTTTTGAAACAAAACAACCATTGTAACCACGGGAGCCAGAATTTTCTATACTCCTTCATCTCCTTTGTCCTTCTCCGTGGATCAGTCTTTCCATCTTAGCCCGTCTCAGTCCCTGCGTCTGTGCCATTATCTCTTCCTGAATGAGGTCACAATAACACGAAGAGGTGCCGACATAAGCATTTTGCATCGCATTAGCATACGTTTAAAGGCTGATTATGTATTTCCCTCGGGGCTCTTTTCATTGAGTCCAAAGCTCAGTCAGGTATGCAGAGGAGATGTCCCCATAATAACAGTAAACGTTTCTACTGTTTGTAAGGGAATACATGGGAAGAAAGAGACACGGCATCAGCATTCTTCTATTCTTCTCGTTGACCACCACACACTCACTGATGTTTGCTGGAAGGGAAGCTCGTGATTCAGTGATGTTTTTGGGGCTGTTTTGCTGAGCCAACATACACTGCATTTTTTGAATTACAAAAGACACTGAGAAAGTAGAAGAGCAACATTCTTAAGTCATCTGAAACACTCCAATGATGAGCCAATGCTGATGCAAGGTCCAAGGCAAGGACAGGAAGGACATGCATGTGTAACCACATTTTGCACGACATTTTGACATGATTTAAATCAAAGGATGCAAAAGAAGCCTGAGCTTCCAGCTGCAAAAAGAAAGAACTCTCTAC
The DNA here is from genome assembly GCF_037954235.1 of Aulostomus chinensis. Taxonomy (NCBI): domain Eukaryota; kingdom Metazoa; phylum Chordata; class Actinopteri; order Syngnathiformes; family Aulostomidae; genus Aulostomus; species Aulostomus chinensis. The sequence goes on along the minus strand of NC_141332.1, from coordinate 2,747,360 downwards.
TTTTAGGGATTTTTTATTTTTAATCAGTTAAAAATCAATCAAAATGTACATTATTGTGACAGAATATAGAGGAAAGATATATTTACATTGACCAGTGTTTCTCCCCTTAAATGTTTTTCTACATTCACTCTTTTAATCCAGTGTCCAGGGTTTGATCACATAAACTGAATACAGATCACGCATTTCTTAGTTATGGTTGCGAGAATTTTGTATCCAGGCAACGACAAATAGGAATTATTATCCAATATGGTTGGATTGTTAAAACGATGACAAGTATTCCTTTACCCATGGTAAATTTTGAAACCCATCATGATGTTCATCTTACTTAAACCATCCATCCATCCATTTTCTACCACTTATCCTGTTAAGGGGGGGTGGGGTGGAACCGATCCCAGCAGCCTTCGGGCAACAGGCAGGGTTCACCCTGGACGGGTCGCTAGTCCATCGCAGGGCCAACACATACAGACAGACAACCATTCACACTCACATTCATACCTACGGTCAATTTAGAGTCTGGATTAACCTGGTCCCCTCTTGATGTCTTTGGACTGTGGAGGAAGCTGGAGTACCGGAGAGAACCCAGCAGGAACAGGGAGAACATGGAGACTCACCCAGAAAGATCCCGTGCTGGAGCCGGGACTCAAACCCAGAACCTTCTTGCTGTGAGGCCACAGTGCTGACCACTGCACCACCGTGCAGCCCCTCACCTAAAACAGGTTATTTATATCAAAACTGTAACCTATTGATATTTAGCTAGAGAACAGAAGTTAGTGAGACAATCTTAATTCAATATCTGCTCATTCACCATGTCTTTCCACCTGAATTAAATGCTGGCTATCAGAACTTTATCAAAGGGTGCTTAAATTATAAGGGACATAACAGGATTATTCAGCTCATTCAGCAGTCAGGCAGAACCGATATCAATATTGATTAGGCTGGAACTGTTGGATAATATTGTCCTGTTGATAGAGGTACCTGCTCTGATTTTAGGACTTCTGTCCCTGAGTTTTCAAGAATTGTGTCTGGTCCTGAAGCCCTACAGTACAATGTAGAAGAGCATGTGTAAATGGTTCATGGGCAGAATTTTGTAAGTTTGTTCAGTTGTTTCGCTTGTTGCCACTGTCTCTCAATAGATATTGAATCCTAGTGTACAGACAGTTAATTGTAGAGGCTTCAAAAGCAGCAGATTATCAATGGTTTGATGATCATTCAGAGTTTTTATCTCTCTGATCTGATGAATGAAGTGGAGTGGGGGACATTATGTTTGTGTGTTATCACTTCATCCATCCATTCATTTACAAATGTGTGCATGCATCCGTCCATACATCCTCTTTGTATTGTCATTGTTCTATTCTGGAATGTCTTAAGGGCAAAATTTGGCTCAAATGTCCATTTGAACTCAAGGATGATCTGAGAAGATTTTGGTAGTCCAGGCTCACTAGAACCTCAAATGAACACATTTTCTCAGGAATGTATTTATTCTTCAAATAAAGTACAAACATCCACAGTGACTGTTGCATTTTTAAATTTTTTTAAAATCTTTTTTGCATTGTGGACTGATATCATCTCTAAGATGAGTTGCTATGAAAAGTATGATCTGATATTTATGTTGTGTGGTTTGGACCTCCTACAACTTAATTTTGTTTATATTTAATGATTTCTTTTGTGTGCCAAATTAATTCATTAAATGAATATCCTGGGGCTATTCACAAAGGTTTGTTCTCATAATCTAACAGCGTTTCTTAATACTGTCTTCAGCTTGAGGGCGTCCTCTTTTAAGTCTGTCTTGGAGAGACCCTTTTCTCTTTCCCCTGTTTTTACCTCTCCCAGTTTCGGTCGGTAGTTTGTCTTAATCAGGCACATAGCTTTGTGTCGTATCCACTGACAGATGGAGATGACAGAGGGCTCACAGGAAGGTCAGTGGTCACCCTGCCATTCGTACCTGTTAATGACCCATGATGTTAAATAGCGTTGAGGGAAGGCCTAACAGTCACACTCAATATCACTGGAGGACACAGAACTTGACCATCATTTTATCTTGCTGCGTTTGCTGGATTCTCACTTTCACTTGTTGTCTTCTTTTTTTAAATGACTGTGGGAATAATTATGGCACCATTTATTACTTTGATTGGAGGTGTGCTGAGACTGAGGGTCAAAAGTCCCACCCACACTCACAACATGGTTCATCATTTCTTGTCTCTGCAGCAGGAACATAATTACCAGATTATCTGACTAGCTGTTTTCTTTCATCAGGAATCTTCCCAAAATTTATCTTCATCTGTCTAAAGCATGCAACATGTCCTAACCCTTCTTCAACTATGTTGTTACAGCCAGCCAAGCATAATGTTGTCAATTTCACAATCTTCTGAGGCGTAATGATACCAGCTCTATTTGCTCCAAACCAGTTGATGGAAACACAGTTTGATGAAAATTCAATCGATGATTACATGGAAGCACAACTGCATACTCCCATCAGGCCATTGGCATTACTCCCCCCTCTCATGGTAAATGCAGCAGTGTACTACGAAGTAGATGAATTACCTTTGGATTTGGTTTCTTAATCACTCACTCTGAATTGTGAGAAAGCAGCTAGCTCTTCAGCAAGTCTGTTACAAGACTACAGTGAGATCTTATTCAAATGATGGAGTAACTGTAAATAAACAAGAAGCAGCATTCAAACAAAAGTATAATTGGAGTGGAACACAGTGATCAAGTATCACGAATATGGTTTTGTAGTGTCTGGCATCACATGTTGTGTATGTGGAATAACGGCAGGAGTACATGACTGTAGGTGAGGGCAAAAAAGGGGAATGAAAGCATGGTGATGACTGTCTGAGTGGCATATGATTATTAGTGTTAAGAAGGAGTTTAAAACACTACAAATGGTGACCAACATCTAAAACAGTATGCAGACAACGAAAAAAAGTTACTGCATGGAGTGAATCTAATGAGGCAGAAGAAGAGAAGTGATCAGAATGAGCATGGTGCTACCGATGGTAGCTCCCTTTGATATGTCGAATGACCTGGTTAATGTTGATGTCTGCTGGTAAAAATGACTAAATGGTTTTAAACTCTATTTAGTTGCGGCGGGAATCTGTGAAGATGCACGGAAAAGGGCGTTAGTGGTACCCTTAGCAGGAGCTAAAGTTGAAGACATCTTCTTCACTCTGGATGAAACTGCAAATAACGGTAGCAATGATGGTGCAGTAAACAAAATGAATGCTTATTTAACACCGCAGAAAAATATCCCCTATGAGAGACATGTTTAGACAAGCGGAACAAACACAAGGAGAGTCCACAGACAATTTTGTGCATAGATTAAAGAAGCTAGCAGGTACATGTGAGTTTGGGGACAACAGAGATGATTTCATACGTGATCAAGTGATTGACAAGTGCTCCTCAAACGCACTGCGCAGTCGGTTGGTGCGAGAAAAAGATTTGTAACTCCCAGGGCTCCATGAAATTGCAAGGAGTGATGGACCGGCAGATTATCAGGCTGAAAAGATGGTAAAAATTTACAGTCAATGCTGTGGGAAAGAAAGACGACAAAAGTAGAAATAAATCTGTAAGATCCAGATTCTCCACAACTCAAAATCAAAGTCAGTCACCACATGATGAGCACAGCATCAAGTGCTACCGATGTGAGCATGCAGGACACGTGAGCTGTGAGTGCACAGTGACAAAGAACAAAAGAAGTGTAATAACAGTGGACAAGAAACACTTGTGTGTAAAAACTGAGAACGCATAAAGTGAACAGAGTCACAACCACAGTAACACACCAAGGCGACAGTGAAGATGACCATGGTTTTACAGTGAATGATTGTACTGCTGGGCTGCACGGTGGTGCAGTGGTCAGCACTGTCGCCTCACAGCAAGAAGGTGACACGTTCGAGTCCCAGCTAAGGCACAGGATCTTTCTGTGTGGAGTTTGCATGTTCTCCCTGTTCCTGTGTGGGTTCTCTCTGGGTACTCCAGCTTCTTCCCACCATCCAAAGACATGCAATTGGGGACGAGGCTGATTGATACTCTAAATTGACCGTAGGTGTGACTGTGAGTGTGAATGGTTGTTTGTCTCTGTGTGTTGGCCCTGCAAGGGACTGGTGACCTGTCCAGGGTGAACCACGCCTCTCGCCCGTAGACGCTGGGATAGGCTCCAGCCCCCCCGCGTCCCTTAATAGGAATAAGTGGAATACAATGGATGGATGGATGGATGGATGGATGGATTGTACTGCTGAGGGAACACTGTCCATATTAATAAATGACCAACCAGTAGAGATGTTGATAGATTCAAAGGGTTCACCCTGGACAGGTCACCAGTCTGTCACGGGACTATCAGGAGCAATTAGGGGTTCAATTTCTTGCTAAAGGACACTTCGACATGGTTACTGTGGGATTTGAGGATCAAACCAGTGACTCTTCGGTTGCTAGATGGCCACTCTAACTGCGTGTTCACACCAAACGCGAATTGGCACTTTTGCGCGGACAGTTTCCATACAAAGTCAATGCAAACGCGCAAATGACTCGAATTATCAGTTGTGCAGCCCAAATCATGCAAATTCGTGCAAGTTGAAAATATTCAACTTTGTGTGAAAAATTTGCATGTGATGGGACCCACAGTATTCTCAAAGCTCGATCTAAAGTGGGGATACTATCAAATAGAGCTGGAGCCGGAGTCCAGGTCGCTCACCACTTTTGTACCACTCACAGGGCTGTGGCGTTACAAAAGACTGATGTTTGGTTTCTCATCTGCAGATATATCAGGAGATATATCAACACATCATTGGAAAAGTACTACAAGGAATTCCTGGAGTACACAACATATCTGATGACGTCACTGTATGAGGCGAAACCATACAGCTACATGATGAGAAACTACACAAAGTCATGCAACAATTGAATGAGAGGCAACTGACAGTCAACAGCAAAAAGTGCGAATGTCACAAATGGAATTTATGGGGCATGGGTCATCCAAAAATGGAATAAGAGCAGCTCAGTTTAAGCTCATGGTGATGGAGGTGTGGATTTTTTTGGGACTAGTGAACTACTGTGGCAGTTTCATCCTGAATTAAGCCACATCAGAACCACTTAGGTGGCTCACAAGGCAATCCTGTAGATGGACATGGGGATCAGAGCAGGAAACGGGATTTGTGGAGTTTAGGAGACAAATGGCCAGGTCACATGTAATGGTGTATTCCAAACGAGATGCAAAGACACACATGGTTGTGGATGCTAGACGGTTGGGATAAGGAGCGATACAAAGCCAGAAACAAAATGAAACACACAAGCCTGTTTACTATGCTAGCCGAGCCTTGTCTGATGAGGAGAAATTTCACATATTACTCCATGGAAAAGAGTTTGTTTTGGTCACTGACCATAAACCTCAGGAAATTATCTACAGTACTCATCGAAGTCCGAACCCCCAGCCAGGATGGAAAGACGGGCTTTGCGGCTGCAACCCTATCGCTTTAAGGTTGTGTATAAGCCAGGTCCACAGAATGGAGCTGATTCGCTGTCACGCCTCACAGTCACCACCCAGTACAGAAGGGAACGATGGAGGACCATGTTTACTGGGTGGCTCAACATGCAGTGCCACATGCTTTCACACCACAACAAATGGAGGAATTGTCAGCAGCAGACACCACTCTAGTTACTTTACGGAGGTGTATCAAAAGTGGTGAGTGGAGTAAATGTTAACCTGTTTATCACAAAGTTAAAACTGAGGTCTCCATTGAGGGGAAAAAAACGTGTTGAGAGGTTCCAGAATTGTATTTCCTCAGGCTGCACAATGACATGTTAGCACATGAAGGTCATCAATGAAAAATGAAACAGAGACTGAGAACAAAAGTGTGGTGGCCTTAAGCAGGTGGGTGAGTGTTGATACCCTTCAGAACCCCTCCTCTGTGAACATAATAAATTGTTGGAGACACTTATTTGCAACAAGTCAGTGTAGTGGAGGATTCTTTGGTTAGTCAAAGTAGTGGTGTGGGAGAGATCACAAAGTTCATGCCGGGTGTGTCGGCCAGAACACCACTTAAGGCAACGGTCAAAGGAAGAGGATTGAGGACAGAGGTTGGCAGGTTGAGGTTCTTTACTGTGGTCAAACAGACATTACACTGGCAAGAGGGCGTGCATGGAGATATCTCGTGGGGTGTGTGTGGTCTCTTCAACAGAAAAGAATATCACCATTAACCATTAACATGGAGATTACTGTGTACTTCCAGCACAATACAACAGGTGACACAATATCGAAATACAATAAAATGAACAAAAGAGAAATACGATAATAAACACTGCCAGTAACCTCCCAGCACCGCGCTTTTATTCTGAAAGGGCTCGTGTGAATCCGTGCCGCTGGCGGAGAGAAGATGTCGCTAGCTTGCGGCTACATATTAACTCTCCGATAGTAACGTCAATTAGTAATGGGCGTTGACTTCCGTGATAGTGGCTGGACAGCCATTGGGAATTTGCGGGAGACGGGCGGTGACGGAGCTGCTCACGCTAGTCATGCTGACTAATTAACCGGTCTTCACTTCACCGCTAACCAAAGAGACGCCGACACTACAAACAGCGATGCCACATGTACTACAACACAAACACTCCTTGTGTTGTGCTTCTCCAGACATGTAAATGCAAGAAGAGTCAGAAGAGTGAATGAAAGCACAGTGAAACTCTCACGGCAGTAGAAGCAGAACAAACTGTCAACATCGTATGAATGTGACCCCTACACAGTGGTTAATTGAAAAGGTCAATCTGTCGTTCTTGAAAAGGAGGGCAAGAACATGATGTGTCATGTATCATTTGTGACGCTATGGGTTGAGCCTGAACAAGACAGATGTAAGTAGACCTGCTGAGATGGTGCCTGATGACATCCCCCAGCAGGACGCTAGACCTTACCAACCAGGAGGGTGCCAACTCATATCACACACTTTGTCTTAAACTATAACTATAAACTATCTGGAAAAAAGTTGGAAAGAAAGAATTCTAAGCTAAATATTATTGTTTTGATATTTTTTGTGTAAATGGAAGACATTTTCTTAATTGAAGATTTCTTGACATAGCACAGAAACAGCACTAGTCAAAGATGACTCTATGACCTCAATGACCTCCTACTGGCATCAGATGAGGTCTCTGTGCTGGTCCTATTAGATCTCAGTGCAGCTTTTGACACAATTGACCATCAAATCCTACTACAGAGAATGGAACATGTCATTGACATTAAAAGAACTGCACTAAACTGGTTTAGGTCATATTTACTCGGTCGATCTCAGCTCACTAACGATGATTCTGTTGATTAGGATAGGATTAGTGGAAGTGGAATTTATGATTGATATGCAAGTGTATTGAATACAAACATGTTGCAATAAAGTTATTTGTATCTATTACTAGAATGATATTTTAAAAGAACAGTATCACAGGGTTACATATGTTGTCAAAGGTTGACACATTGTCAACAATTCAACTAGTGTCCATGGTTGTCATGAGTTATCCTAATGTAAGTAATTATCTAGAAGGGGAGGGATGTAGAGTCTGCATCACATGTCTATGCATAATGAGATCAGGAGTGCGCAACTGTAGGTGAGGGCGAAAGGGGTATAAAAGCATGGTGATGACTGTCTGAGCAGAGTATGATTATTAGTGTGAGTATGATTATTGGGTTAAAGATGATGGCCATCATGTTGTTGCAGGTTTGACACTGGCTGGTCAGAGTCACAAGAGAAAAAATGTGTTTATTTAAAAAAAAACACTGGGTCAGAAAAAAAATGCATCTGGAGAGAGTAGTTCCTCAATTTTTAAGATGGTGAATACCTTTGCCTCCTTTTTGCTTTTTCCTATTGTCCTTTTGCGCTGGATCAAATATTGGGTGGTTATGTGTCATCTGCTTGCTGCCTGGCTTGGTTCCTGTTTTTACACTGAAGCAGCTTAAATAAGGCGCCTTGAATGACATTTGCTAATAGAGTCTTTGAAAGGGAATCAGCTGAGCCAATAATCTGCTGAAGGAGATAACTGGGGCACAGTCAGAAGTGGGCTGTCTGGGAACAGCTGATCATCAGATGATATTGCAGGGATGCAAGCTGAGCTTGACTTCATGGCCTGCTTAAACGAATGCTGTGCCCCATTTATTTAAATCAGTATGTTTGTCTTAATCTACTGAAGTCAGTTTCGTTTTCCCAACAGTTTTGTCCACTATCCAGATTTTACTGTGGATTCCCACAATCCAAACCAGAGAATAGGAATTTAGCAGCAACAGATGTATTCATAGTTGAGAATTTTTTTTTTTTTTTTACTTCAGGAATTACGATATGTCGACTCACATGATCACAATGCACCTGATATTGGACAGCTATGATTCTGAGGGACTAAATATGAAATATGGTTCATAAGAATGTGCTTTACATTAAGAAAGCTATGAACAAAGCAAATGATGTTATAAAAGTTGATTATGATAAATACTTTAATTACATAACCCATAAACACGTTTTAATTACTTGATACACTTGGGCTGTGCAGACTTTGCATGTTCCCCCAATGTCCAGGTATTCCAGATTCCTCCAACATGCGAGAAACATGCTCATCCCCCACTGCTTGAAGGACCAAGCAACAGTTCCCTGATGACTCTCACTCCTTGTGTTTGGAAATATGCACTTTGTTTCTTGGTCTGTACAAGGGTTTGCACAGCTTTTAATTGAAACATAGTGCCAAATTGCAGTTTACACATCTTAACACAATAGGTGCATTACTGTGAGTTAGTTTCCTTCCATCTCAGACATCCATATTGTTTCAGAATTTTTTTGCTATATTTTTATCTTGTTGTGTTTTCTACCCATATCGCCATCTACATGCCATTTTGTAACTAAGTTGTTGTTTCTGTACCAAAGCCATTCGCTATGTCCACGCTCTTACCTGATGTCACTTGTTGTGCAGAGAGTTGCCTCTGTGATGGAAGTGTATAATCATTTATTATTGTCACTTTTTTCAAAACAATTGGTTTGGGCAATTTTCGACAGAAGTAAACTGAAACTGCCCATTAAGGGTTCTGTTTGTGCAGCTAAATTAAGGCAGGCAGAGGACGCTTTATTGTTGGTTACTTTTCATGCTTAATTTAGGGTTACTATACATGCTATAATTTATTGGTTGAATTCATCCCTCCCTTTGACAGTAGTTTTTCCTCAGAGATGTTTTTTGTTGTTGTCTTTTTGATACGTGCTTTGGTTACCAAGACTGCAGATTTTTGTTGACTGTGGTAGTGTGCAATTCCTAATATGTTAATTATGAAATTCTTCAGTGTCATGACAAAGATCAAGGCTGAATTAACAAGTGGGTAAAGTGGGTAACTGTCCTTGTGGGCCCCAACTTCCCCATCTGTCTAAAGGTTTGAAGAAATTTACTAAAATTAGTCAAACAGCTCAATGAAAGAGATCTTGAATCAATGAAATCAATTGTACTTTTTGCTTAAACATACTAAAAACAACAGTATATTAAATTCAGTTCTTGACAAGACAAGTTAGTTTATACAGCTCCAAATCATTACAGAGCACTTGAATTATTCAATAATAATAATAATAATAATTTGATCATAATACATTGTATTTGAAGTGTTTTGAGATTTCTTTTGGCTCATGAGAGGCCCTATTCAAAGTGACAAGACTATGATACAAAACATAAAGAAATAATAATCCTGATATTAAAACAGATATTTAAATAAAAAGTGTGGGCCGTTCACAGTCACTGTTACAAAATGGACAGTCACTTCAGCACTCTGAAGTAGTTGTTAGTATAGTTTGAAATTAGGTGGATATGGGTCAGGGAGCAGCTGGTTGGGTTGGATTTGGTCAAGCTGGCTAAGAGTGGGGCACTTGGCACACCGTCACCTCACAGCTAGAGGTCCTGGGTTTGATTCCCGGAGAGGACACTGTAGACGCTGTGTGGATTGGTTTGTCCTCTCCTCCATGCCACCAGTGCCCACACCTTGGGGTTGGCAAAAGGGCCTTTCTGTGTGGAGTTTGCATGTTTTCCCCGTGTCCCCAGGGGTTTCAATACAGGAACGCCTTACAAAACATGCAACAATCCTTGTCAGTACAGCACCCCCTCTGGTCAATCCGGCGCCTGATGGGAGGGGAAAGAACCGGTGGGAAAAATGTGATCATCCTCCACGCTACGGCCTACTGGTGGTAGTCACCCTGTCTCGCAGCAAGAAGCAGTCTGCCAACAGGCCATGTACAGGAGGATGCATGGTTCCAGTTCAAGGCTCTCCCCAGCCCAGGTTGGCTGAGATAGTAGTGCCTATAAGGCAAAGGTAGTGTCCAGGACTTTTGGAAATGAATAGGAATAGAATAATTACAACAAAAAGAAGGATGACTAAGAGTACAGAAGATGTATTTTTTGGAAACTTTTACCAGATAATAATCTTGAACTAATTCTGGTGGATGGCAATCTGGAAAAAGAGGAGAAAGCAACTTAACGCCATGAAAAGCATGCATAGGAGAGGAGCTCAGAGCATTCAGGCAAACTCCACAGCAGTCAACATGTAGGCCTATAGCTGTATACATAGGCCAAGATCATGATTCAAGAAACCTTAATCAGTCAGTTTAGGCTCCTAATTGTTCTTTTTTGATAAAATATAATCATATTGAGGGTCTCCTGGTATTGAGAGCCATGATCTACAAGTAAGTCTGAACTTAAAAAAAAAAGCATATGACTACAAAAAAAACAATGGTTTTTGTACTCCAAATATATTAAGCGTGTGAAAAGATTTTGAATGATATTCAGAATTCTTCAGAGTAAAGAAAATACAGCTGCAGGGGAAGAAAAAAACAACTTGTTTTGTCTAGTTCCCAGTACTGGTGCAGCAGCATTCTTAGTTCATAATAATCTGACCTGGAAGTAGTCATTTTGAGACTGAATGAGCCTGGTTGTTCATGTCTTAATTACATAATCTTATCAACGAGAGGCAGAGATTCCTTACGTTGGTGCTGAAGCCACCTCAGTTACTAGCCTGTGTCATTAAACAAAAACTAAGGTTATTGTGTTTGACCCTAAATGCCTCAGACACACATACAATCTGAATCACAGTGCAAAAAAAAATCAATTCATCCAATTATTTTTGTCCTATAGGCAGAATTAAAGTTAAGTCGGCTTCATCTGTTTTCACTGATAAATATTTATTTGTGTCATTAACATCATAATGAAAGTTTACAGAGCATTTTGGAATAATAGTATCCAAAGTTAGCCTCTAGAAATGGAATATTTTTTGGTCAAGCAACAACATTGTAAAACATCCTGTCGGTTAATTAATTAATTACTAAGTTCAGGAGTAGTCATTGTGACCATAAAGATGGACACGGGGAGACAACATGAACTCATCTGACAAAAACAAAAAAAACAACAATCAAAAAACAAAACTCGTCAGCATCCTCTTTTCCACTCTTTGTTTGAAGCTGTGAATATTTCCTGATTATCCAAGGGCAAAAGGCATCACTCAGAAACTGATGGACTGTATCCATATTTCTGGACAACCAATGGTTTTCAGTCATTGAAGATGTATCATTCTGCAGATTTTTGATCTGTTAATTTTACCAAGCTTCATTACCCAGGCGGAGAGACCTGGTGCCCTAGTCATTGCTGTATTATTATGAGGATTCTTGATATGTTAAGTAATCTAACATAACCTTAATTGAGCAATTGCTGTTGTAGTTATTGCACAATGAATTAATATTATATGCATGTAAACTCTCTATAACAGTGGCCCATCACACTAAATAAAAATTTATATATATATAAAGTAATATGTTAATGCCACTGCAGATGAAACTTGATGAGTTCTGCAAATAGATGCAGAAAAACAGCAGATCTAGTTGTAGGGTTGCCAAATCCTCAAAGGAAATATAAACCTTACCTTTTACGATTTTTTTTCATGTCACTGTTTCTTTAGATGTTAATTAACCCTCTGTCCTAATTCTAAAACCAAAATTCAATGAATGCCAAGGCAAAGTAATTTTCATCAACTAAATTGAGGCAATTTTTTTGTTAAAATATGGAAAACATAAAATAATTATCAGAAATTTAGGATGCACTAAAAATAATTTCTTGCTCTCTGACATCTGCTCCTCTCCTCCTCTTCCCTCCTTTCTTTCCTTCTTCATCTGCTTTCTTTACAATTCTTTACATCTCTTTCCATTTTTGTCCTTCTTCACTTTTTATCAAAAGATTTGCATTTGCAACTGGGTTTAATAATGTACATGGTGTGGATGAGATGAAGCATGCAGCAAATGTTCGTCCTACTAATTGAGTTGATCGTAGTGTGCTGCATTGAAAACCTGTCAATCAACTCAAGATCTAAGGGGAGACTGAGGGGGAATTATATTAATTTGAGGTTATATTAAAAACCTCAGACATTCTTTTTTATTTTGTGAAGAAAACCTTTGGGTTTGAGCTCCGGATACAGCTACTTCATTCCCTCAGTGAATGTAAGAGAAAAATTCTGATGGCAGATGGTATATGGTCATGGGTATGACTAATTATTCGGCCCAATGTCATGGTAGAAGGGAAGACAAAAGTAGTATTCCTCACACCTGCTTTATTATCCAAGAGTCACTGTGGCACAACTTAACACCATGGTCTGTTGTATAAACCACACCATATACATCTTAGTGGTGTCAATAAAAATGGACCCCCCCCCCCCCCCCCAAGCTACAGTGTTCTCAAATGGCCAACAGGCTAAAACTCACAATATATCCCCTTTTGAAAGGAAATTACTATCTCTATAGAAAATATTCACATACACCCTTTCTCAGTCTCCTTGTGCAGTGACTGTAGCTGAAGGCCAGGAGAAGATGTCTTCAGGTGGTGTCTTACCATCATCTGGCTTTTTGACCCTGAACCATGATGCCCTCAAGTTAGTGGGTCCAGCAGTGATGGCCAGTCACTAGCCATCCCTTTCTGGCCCCCCGCTTAACTCCTCTCTCCTGCTCCAGAGCCAAGAGGCTTTCTCTGCTGCCTCCTCCAACCTACGAACAGCTGTCTTTCTCTCCTTTTCCATGATCCCCAGAGCTGTGAGCATCTTCCAGACAGAATGCATAGGGAAGCCCCTGCAGCCAACCTCTATTGGGAACAGCCAAACCTGCCAGCCTTTGTCCCTGCACTGCTGGACCAGGTCCTGGTACTTGGTGGCTTTCCTCTCCGAGGCCTCACAACATGCATCCTCCCATGGGAACGTCAGCTCAATCAAAATGATCTTTTCTGCCTCCTCAGACCATATGACTACATCAGGCCTCAGGGAGGTTTGGATGACCTGGGGGAACTGAAGCTCCCTCCCCTCATCTCCTATGATGGTGCGGTCTGCAAGAGGCCCTTCTCGGTCTTCTTGAGTGGTGGTGGTTTCTCCCCTTCCTTGATGAACTGTACAGATGATCATGGTCTCATGTAGACTTGACACTTTTTCCGTCTCTCCTGATCCAAGATGTCTGCTAGTGCTAAGAAGACCTCGTCTTGGTTCCACTGGTATCTGCTCTGGCTAAGAGCAGTCTTGCACCCAGCCAGAATGCGCGGCATCATCCCTCTCTCCCCACATAGCCTACACAGTGGATCCTCCCTCAAACCCCATCTGTGCAGGTTTGTTGGTGATGGAAGCGTGTCATACACTGAGCGGGGCAGGAAAGAGATGCGGAAGGACTCCAGTCTCCAAATCTTGGCCAGGTGACAAGCTGGCCTGGTGGCCTTGAGCTCCGAGCCCCATAGCCCTAGAAAGTCTTCCTTCCTCTAGCTGTCGCACCTCAGCTTGGATCATGTCCCTCATCTGCCTTAGATCTGCTTTACCCCATTGCTGGAAATGGGTCGATCCAAGTCCCTGTCGCCCAATGCATAGGTTTCCGATGATGTCTCTCAACCTTAGAAGGCTTTCTGCCTGTGCCACCAATGTATCAGCAGCCCACTTGCATCCAGATATTGTAGTGACACCTGCCCCACTGATCTTATCATTGGTGGAGTCTCTGTACATCTTCACGGCCCTGCACTTAGCCACCTTAAACTCTTCAACGACGCACAACAGGGGTAATTGTAACTGGTCAGACCTGTTGTAGAGCCCTACTGACGTGAAGCTTGGTGGAATACAGAGCCACTTCCGGAGTTTTTTATTCACTCACCTCTCAATTCCTTCCACTGTTGTCATTGTCACTTCGTAAATCGTCAGTAGCCACAAAAGTCTGGGTGGCAGACCGTGTTGGAAGAGCCAGGCCTTAAACTTGCCTGGGAAGCCTGATCCCTCAATCTCTAATGTTCCTTCCATCATGGATTCAAGAACTCTGTTAAGGTCCTGGTCTAGCTGATTCCATGCTGTGCTATCATTTGCTGGGGACCACCTCACTTACTCTCTCGTACGTTGGTTTCCTGAAATACTGTTAGGAGCGTCCCAGTCCCTCCTTTTGCTTCAGGGTAGAGCAGATGCTGCGAGGTCTCCAGTACTGTGGGGTGCTTCCTGACAGGAATCCTCCTGCGTCTCACTAAGTGTCTCCACAATGTGCTGCTTCTGATTCTCCCCTCTTCCGCAGGTGGTCTTGGATTGATGTATCTTGAGTCCCTTAGCGTTTTTACAATCCTCCCGCAAGGGCACTTTACATCCAACACTTTCCCAGTTAGTGTGGTTTGGGTGAGCTGTCTCGTTGACCGTGTCCTTGCTGTAGCCATAACCGTTATATTGTTCCTGTTGAGTCTCTCTCGGGAGACTCTGGGGGTATTGCTCATTGATTTGTGACTTAGTAATGGTCGGTGCCCTCTTGTGAGTGCTGCAAGTGCTTACAGGCCTCACTCACCCACACCAGTCTTTCCTGGAGGTCATCTGTCTTTCCAGCGTCACCAATTTTCCTTGGTTGCCATCCAGCCTTTCCTGGAAGTCACTGGTGTCCCACGGAAATAACTATTGAAAACATCCACATACTCTCTTTCTAAGTCCCCTTGTGCAGTGACTTTAGCTGAAGGCCAAGAGAGGATGTCTTCAGGTAAATAAACATTGCAAGGTGCATTAAAGGCAGCATACATATTGTTTAGCACTAAACTGCGAAATATGACAATTGTCCATTTTCACTAGGTAGGATCTCGGCTCCCTAGATTTGCCAGGGACCCTGGCAGGTGTTTTCTAGCCCTTGTCCTCGTCGAGCCTCACCCTGACATCTTGACCAGGGTGCAGCTTAGGGAGTGGACCAGCTGAATGTCTGTGGTTAAAGAAGAATCTGGAAGCTTCAGTTGCTGCAGAGTCCCTCTGGTTGACCAGGTCTTAGTTGACAGGGCACGGCAGTGATGACTTTTCAAGCACTGGAACAGAGTTGCGGATTTGTCTGCGATCAGCTGGACTGGGCTTGCTCCGGTTGCAGCGATTGATGTCAAATGATAGCACATCAAGGCTAGGCAGGGGTCAGGTTGCTTGAGGATTTGCTTAGCTGTTTGGACAGCTCTCTCAGCAGCCCCATTTGCCTGTGGGCTGTTGAAAACTTTGTCCCATTATCACCGACCAGTTCCAGTGGAATTCCCGACCTCGTGAACATGTGTTTCAGCTTGCCAATAACCTACCTGCTTGTGGTAGAAGTGAGGGAGTGATTTCAATGTCTCTGGAAAAATGGTCCATTACAATAAGGTAGCGCTTACCCTCCAGCTCATACAGGTCAACTACAATCCTTTGCCAGGGACCTCTAGGTAGGGGAGTCATCACCAGTGGTTCATGTCTCTGTGTAGGTTTATGCCCTGTGCAGAAGTAACATGATTTCCCTTTCTGTGTGATTTGAGCCCCGATGTTGGGCCACCAGACTGTAGATCTTTCTCGCTCACAACACTTGGTTAATCCCTGGTGATCTTCATGCTGCTGGTTTAGGATTTCAAATCTGAGTGGGGATAACGATGCGATCTTGGTACAGCACTAGACTACCTGATTCAGAAAGGTGAGCTCTGGCTGCATGAAATCCCTGCAGTGGTGAGAACACTGCTGTTCTCTGAGGCCATCCTTTCCTGATGAAAGCAATCACTTTTGAAGTTCTGTGACTTTATAGGCTTGCTAGCCACAATATCGTTCACATCTGCTTTGACCTGACCATCTGTGTCTGACTGACCATCTCCATCCAGGGGATGCCTTGATGGCACATCAGCCAGCACCAGCTGTTTTCCAGGAACATTCTCAGGAGTTACATTAAACCGCATGAGGAGCATTAGCTGTGTGTAACACCTCAGTGGAGCTTTGTTGACGTCATATGTGTTCATTAGTGGCACCAAAGGCTTATGGTCTGTTTGAAGATGGACTCAGCCCATACCTTGGATGTAATGGGCAAAGTGCTCCCAAGCCCAGACGTTTGCCAGACACTCGTTCTGAATCTGCATAGATCTATGAGAGTTCTGGAACAAAAGGCGACAGGCTGCAGCTCACTGTCATGGTCCAGCAATAGTGCAGCACCAAGGCCATAGCTGCTGGCATCTGCACTGCCCACAGTCAGCTGACCTTCATTGTAGTAACTGAGCCCTGGTGCGGTCAGGAGCATAGCTTTGGATTTGTTGAACGCCTGCTCCTAGGACTCACCCCAGACCCATGCACTTTCTGAGTAGGTTGGTGATAGGGTGCAATGTTGTGGACAGACCCGGTGGGGATTTTCCCACATAATTTATCAGTCACAGCACCTGCCGAAGTTCCTCTTTGATGCTGTCAGGGCTTATGGTGTGCCCGAATAACTGTAATTCCATTTTGCCAAAGTAGCTCTTTGCTCTGTTGATTTTGAGGCCTGATGCTTTAATTGTCCAAGCATAGCATCCAGGCGGTGGTCGTGCCCCTCTTTGCTGGACCCGAAGACAAGAATGTCCTCCATCACAACCACTGTCCCCTCTAGGCCCTGAGGCAGTGAGCTCATCAGCTGTTGAAAGATCTCAGGTGCTGGCGTTATCCCCAACAGCAGGCGTTTAAAGCAGAACCTGCCCATGGGAATTTTGAATGTGGTGAGTCTCTGACAGCTGGGGTCCAGCTTGGGTCCAATCAAATCTGCCAATCTGAGGCATCTAAGGTCGAGAAAACCTTGGCTTCAGCTAGCTTGGGTGTTATATTGTCCAGTGTGGGCAGGATGGAGCATTACAGCTTTACTCCCTTGTTCAACCATTTTAGATCCAAACACACCCTGACCTTATCTTTGTTGTGTTTTGGAGCCGGCACCATTGGTGCACACCAGTCTGTGTGTGGAGTGACTTCCTCAATGATGTCCAGGGTGAGCATATGCATTAAATCTGTTTTCCACTTTAGGGAGGAGAGGAAAAGGGACTCTGTGTGACATATTTATGCTGGGCATGGCATCATCAGTCAGCTATATTTTAACAGGCTCACAGTCCAGTCGTCCAAAATCTCTGAACACATCTCCTGTTAGGTCACTGTTAAATCTGTTAATTCTTGTGACTAGTCCCATATGTTTTGCCACAGCCTTGCCCAGTAAGTTGCTTGCATGCTGTCCTTTAATGACTGTGATCCAATGCTGATATTTCTGCCCCTTACACGTAGTATCAGCCAGGAATTTTCCCACACCTGACTTTGTCTCCCTGGCTGTACACAATCTGCCTGGAATGAATCAGCTTCAGCCTCCGCTGTTACCTACTGAACGCTGCCCCCGTCACCCCAGTCGTGTCAGCTCCAGTATAAACTTTAAAGTCCACTGGGCTGCCGTTCACCAGCAACTCAACATCCTAATTCGTGTCTGAGTCTGGCTCTGATATGACAGTTGGGATTGAGTCAGTAACAGCTTCAAGGAAAAGCCCTCCAATGAAAAATGATTCCTCTTCCGGATCTACCATAGCATCTGTCCTGACTTCTTTTAAAATTTTAGCTTTGCATACCACTTCAAAATGGCCTATCTTGTTGCACTTTCTGCATCTTTTATCATGAGCAGGGCAGCTTTCATGTTCATCATGCCTCTTGTTACGCTGTTGGCAGCTCTGTTTAGCTTCACTGTGTTTTTGACCCTTTGAGTGTCCTGGTTTATCATTTCTTCACCTCGTGTTCCTGTACTGCTTGTGTCTCACCACCTTCACTCACTTTCCCCATGCTCTGTGCTCTGCTGTTTAACCGGCAAACTCTGCCATGCAAGCTGCATGGCTCTTTCCAATTTTAAATCTGGTTTGAGTTGTAGCCTTTGTGAAACCTCTCTATCCATTATTCCTATGAGGATCCAGTCCAGAATCTGCTCATCTTTACTGTTGCCAAACTCACATTGCTGCGCAACCACATATAGGCTCCAAACGAAAGCCTCCACTGGCTCACTGGCTCTTTGAGTCTTGTGCACACTCATGGATGACATTGCGTTTAGGGACAAAGTGTTTGTCAAACTTTCCCAACATCTCATTGAAGTTAAACTATGGTGTGGATTAGCCTCTGTATCAGCAAAACACAAAGGAATTGGAGATTGGCACTGCATCTCTCCCAGTAACATGAAGCAGAGAATTAACCATGCACCTCACCGCTCTCCTTGTCCAATTTTGACGCAACCCCATAGCAGTAAAACATCTGCCTCCATGTTGGCCACTCCACAAGCTGGGCAAAATCAAACTGCTCCGGGGTTGTGAATTTGGCTATCTTGTCCCCAGTGTCAGTGTTGAGTCCTTAATTCTGATTAGTCATGTTATAAGGGAAAACACAAGTGGTATTCCTCACGACTGCTTTATTATGCAAGACTCACCTTGGCACAACTTAATACCACAGGCTGCACGTGTAAACCACACCCTCCTCCCCTTAGTGACGTCACTAACAATGGACCCCCCCAGGTACGGCGGTCTCAAATGACCAACAGGCTAAATCTCACTACTGCCAATATATGGGACTTCCCAGCCAATACGGTGCAGTTTACAACTCTTGACACAGTACAGTGTTTTATCAAGCTAACACAGACTGTCTGAAACAGAGTGGTAATTTAAAAGAAAATAAATACGATAAATCAATGGCAATGGGTGGTGCAGTGGTCAGCACTGTCATCTCACAGAAAGAAGGTTCCATGATCAAGCCTTAGCTCGGGGCAGGGATCTTTCTGTGTGGAGTTTGCATGTTCTCCCTGTTCCTGCTGGGTTCTCTCTGGTACTCCAGCTTCCTCCACAGTCCAAAGACATCAAATGGTGACCAGGTTAATCCAGACTCTAAATTGACCGTAGGTGTGGCTGTGAGAGCGAATTGTTGTTTGTTTACATGTGTTGGCCCTGCGATGGGCTGGCGACCCATCCAGGGTAAACCCCGCCTCTTGCCCGAAGGCTGCTGGCATAAGCTTCAACCCCCCCCCCCCCCCACCCCGATCCTTAACAAGATAAGCTGTAGAAAATGGATGAATGGATGGAAAACAATGGTAATTTAAGAGGGAGGCACTGTAACCCTGGACTTTCCATCTCCGCAAATGATTTACTTACAAGAAATATGAATTATTTAAGTTTGATGAGATTACTTAAACTGCGAAGTATATGATACTCATTTGTAAACAAAGTTGATTGTGTAAATAACTTTAAGTGAAATGGACTTAAAATGCTAAGTTTTTTTTATTGTTTGTACTGTACCCACAGCTGTGGTTGGATAATATTGGTTTTGTAAGTGGACCTGTTCTGAGGATTTTAGCGGCTGTAGGTGAGTGGGAAGGTTTGTTTTAATCTTGTCAACAGTGTTGACTTTGTAGCTTTTTTACATGACATTGGTGTACGTTCTCAGGAGATGCTGATTCAGTGGTGCTGGATCTGACAAAACATGGGGCCTCCAATGTGTGAGTCATGAGCCACCAGCAGCCTTGTAATTGTTTTTGAGGGGGTATTTCACACAGACATTCTCTAGAATGCAATATTCCGGAAGCTATGAGAGAGCAACATTTTCAAACACTCTCAGAAAGCTGTAAAGAGAGGTTTTATATTCCTGAATTTTAATGTTAATTTACAAAGAAGAAATGTGTTGTGTTTTGCCTTCCTTGTTTATTAAGATGTTAGTGTAACATTTCTCATTTTTGAAGTTAATAAACGTGGCATTAAATGCCATAAGCCATGCAACTGATATAAAAATGTTAACTCAACTTAGCATTTAGTGTGTGTCTTTTTTTTTTTTTACTTTGTTAAAGGTTTCAAGTTAAATGTACACAGATTTCCGATATTCATTACTTAACCAGGGCAACTGGTTTAATCCAATTTTTTTAAGTAAACTCATGTGATCCTGGTTTACAGTTTATACAATGTCTGCTGTGAGCTTTCCAGCCTACTTCATGCAAATAGACTCTCGGTTGCTTTGATGTAGCTCTCTATGTCCTTGTGTTCTCCTAATTCTCCCAATTAAACCTTTATTTTCTCCCTAAAGAAAAAGGGGCCTTGCAATATCAGCTCTTTGTTGTTCTTTTATAGTGCTCGACTCAGAATGTGCCTGATCCAAGGTCAAAGGTCAAAAGCACTAAACACCGTCTCAGCTCTAATGGGCCAGGTTAAACTCCTTCGTTCAGCCAAATCAAATCAAACTGTTAATCCAGACTGAGATTCATTTAGCAGTCAGCAGCAAAAGGATCAAACCAAATTGTTCCCACGGGACGGACTTGAATCTCTGAAGGAAGTCTTGGCTGCTTTGTCTTGATGTTCTCAAGCAATTAATGAAATAGAGTTCCACCAAGGACTATGCTGATCAAGCCAAGCCTATATAACTCATCTCCAAAGCCCCCTTGACATTACAATGAAACTAATTTTAGCTACAGGGAGGATTTAACCAAGATCATGCTGGGTCCTGAGATAAGTATAGTGTGATTAGGTCTGATACAAGTTTAATTCATTGGTCCTATTTTAAGCATGGCAAAAGCAGGCGCTCAGTAAAGCAAGCGCCCCATCGCTAGTTTTTAAGCCTGCACATTTGAAGTTTTCAAGCCAAGCACCCTCACCCTGTAACTACCAAATGAACTGGCGCTCCAACTGCACCGACATGTGATTAAGTATGTTCTGGCACAACCATCCCTTATTTTGCATGACCAGAAAACATTTGCACCACAGAGAGGCCTCAAGATGAGGCTGGCCTTTGGTCTATGGTGGTATATGTGAAGCGCCATTTAAAGCATGCATCAATCAGACGAGCGGATGTGCAGCATTGCAATGAGGTTTTACTGATGTCTGACAACATGGAAACACTGGCCGCCACCTCCTCCCAGGCCTGCCTCACCTCTGATGTCTTTGGTTGATGCTTGCTGCTCCCTATATAAGACATGCTTGAAAACACCTTGGTGCGTGAGGAGATCGTTCCCCTGATGATGAGTACTCATTTTATAGCGTACACATAGCGCCATCAACAAAACATGTAGCACCATATATTGCTCAAATAGGGCCATAGTGTGTAATATGCCCTGTTTCTCATTATAATCCACTTATGTCTGTACTAGTTTATATTAAATTATCCCTTTAGTCGCAGTTTTTTTTCTGTGCAGTGAAGGATCTCTCTTGCATATATGCAGAATATCAAGATGCTGAGGGAAGTTTAGTCACATTAAAATATCACAAATCAGGGAGAAGCAATAGGCCTCTTGCAAGCTTGACCGCGCTTTCAGGGGGTTAAAGACATGAACATTGTTTCAGGATGACCAAGGACTAGCAAGTCATATAGCAAAGAAAGTGCATGTTTTTATTTTATTCTTTTTTAACAAATGGATAGTCTCTTGACAGACTGATCCAAACCCCTGAAGCTGGTTTCCATTCAAACAGAACACAAGGAGTTCATCTGCAATGCGTAACGTGAGTGGCAGTTGATACACTGACCACGTTGGTTGTGCGAGACGCCTTACATCTTGTGACGTCTTTTTTCCACCCAGGTCTATTTTTTCTCATGCTTCAATGCAGTCCTCTATGCATTTAATAATAGCTCTGAAGTAACACATCATGCACGTCTAGGCCTTCACCTGCCTGCCAGCTGGAACAGTAACATAGAATGCATTAATTCCATGGACTCTGATACATTGGGTAATACTTCTCTTCAGAGAGAGATCCTATTTTCCCCACTGTCTTGCATATGTTTTGATATTTATGTTTTTTTTTGTTAGTGTGCATTTTTGCTGAATGCTGCTCCTGGTCAGGGATGACACATGTACATACCCGACACATACT
This sequence comes from Aulostomus chinensis, assembly GCF_037954235.1. Taxonomy (NCBI): domain Eukaryota; kingdom Metazoa; phylum Chordata; class Actinopteri; order Syngnathiformes; family Aulostomidae; genus Aulostomus; species Aulostomus chinensis. The sequence continues at coordinate 2,725,265 of NC_141332.1, read as the reverse complement.
AGAAGACAGCTGGTATGGGGATGAGAGTCTGCATCTTGTTAATGTTGTGTTTTCTGCTTAGCATGATTTCACATATTAGCGGACAATGCTCAGCCTCACTTTGCTGGGTTGTGCACACAGTTTCTGAGAGCAGAAAACATGGCTGGTCTCCAGCTGCTCCTGGATTCAGCAGACTTGTCCCCTTGAGCACCTGTTGGATATTCTGGACCATCAGATAAGTCAGCAGGTTCCTGTTCCTGGGAATATCTGTGAACGTCACACAGCTCTTGTGGAGAAATTAGACGTCGTTCCACAAGCCTCACTCAATAATGTCATTCATTCTAGGACATGAATTGCTTTACCAAAGGGTTGTGGTTATGTAACAAAGAATTTGTTTGAGTGTAATAACACCACTTACATGCGGTACATTTCCACTGAATGCAACCTACACTTCTGTAAGTAGATTTTTCAGATATCTGTCCATGAATATTTTACAATTTTGGAACCACTTTGGGTTCCATCTAGTGTGAAATAATAATAATAATAATTATAATTATAATAATAATTATTATTATTATTAGGGCCTGAGCCAGTACCTGGCGAAGACCCTATTATGTTTCGAAGTCAGAGAGACACGAAGTCAGCGCTAAAAGCAGTAAAAACACACACTTATTATTATTATTATTATTATTATTATTATTATTATTATAATTGGGATGGGCTTACAATTTAAGTTTCCAATTTCATTACCCTTGTAAGTTTTTTTTTTTTTTTACAGATTTCCATTTAAATATGCTGAGTAAACTGATGTTATGTTCACCTCTATTGGAGAGATGTACAGCCATGAAAAATGGAAAGTAATAGAAAATCAAATTCAGTTCCATTTTCTTATTTTTTGCAATTGTGGAAATTAATGGAAATTTGATTACAAATACCATACATTAGAGATTATGTGGTCCAGTTATGCACGGTAAAATGCATATTCTTTTGGTGACCTCTGCTGCTTCTCTTGTAGTTTTTGTGGGGTTGGTTTTGTCAGTGCCAGGGAGATTACTTCAGCTGATCTTGGCTCAGTTAGTCACCTCCCAGCTAAACATGTTTTCATCTGGTTTTGGGAGGGTTCAGTTAGAATGGTTTTCCATTCATCCTTCTCTAACATCACACTTAACCCACTCACTACAACTACTCTCACTCCAGCAGTGCTGCTCTATAGATCTAATTTAATTTGTGTAGTTTACTGTCTGGCAGTTCCCTTCCTTTTCTTGATGAAAGGTGTATTGAAGTAAATTTCTTGTTTGAATGCTGTGATGAGCAGCAGGGGAGAAATCCTTATTCCAAAACACGTATTCCATTGTATGTGGCCTTGTTCATAATGTGATACATGCCTACTCTGTTTAATTGTACTGTGGCCGACCTACATATATTGTCTCTCTCTGTCTCTATCTCTCTCACACACACACACACACACACACACACACACACACACACACACACACACACACACACACACACACACTCACACTTGGCTTGTGGAGGGCAATAAAATGTTCATTTGCTCTCTTTCTTCAACTATTACATCTCCTTATCTCGTCAATCTTCCATTATCTCCTTCCACTCCAGGCGCTGCAATCAGGACGAGAGGAGAGGGAATGCTTTGCTGCATGCCGGCGTACAGAGACAGTCTCGTTCTTTTTAAGGCCTGTCTGATAAAGCAATGAGGCAAATGGCCATTCCCATCAGAGAGAGACAGCTGATTTGGCTGGACTTATCAGAACTCTTCAGTTCCTCTCTTAACTCACCTGCTCATCACTGGCCTGTAAATCATTTATTTCTATTCATTGATTTTATCCAACCAAAAGAATGAGGGGATTGAAATAAGTTAAGCCTTAATAGTGAAAATGTCAGCATAGACTGCATGGTGCACTTGTACAGATGATGAGTAAATGACACAATTCAAAAGCCAAAAAAATAGAACGCCTTGATTATGACAATTGTCAGGAAACGGAAGACATTGTTATTCATCCTTAAACCCTTATAGGTAGGTGGAGGGACACAGTAGACCGGTGTGTGGATTCTTTTAACATTGACCATGAATGCACAAATGGGACATTTTATTGGTTCAGGCAGGACACAGAGTCAAGCTCTGTTGCCTCCCTGCTGTATCAGCTGATGATCAACTGTGCCAAGCAAACCTATTTCAGCTGCAGACTTAGTTATCTCCTTCCACACATTCAATTGCCTCAGCTGATTCCTTACACACACACACACACACACACACACACACACACACACACACACACACACACACACACACACCACAGTCTATTGGAAAACATTTAAGATGCCTTATTTAAGCTGCTTCAGTCCTCCTGTTTCCTTTCCATGACATCTTGCAACCCCCTCCTCCCCAACTTCTCCTTCTAAGGGTCCAATTTTAAGCATGGTGAAAGGTAACGCTCGGTACAGCTCAAGTGTGTGCTAGTTTCATGCCAGGGCATATGACCTTTTCACGTAAAATGCCCTTGCCCTTTAACTAACAAATGAGCGTGCGCTCCACCTGCGCTAACAGGTGCTCAAGTATGTTAATGATGCATGGTCTGGCACAGCCATGGCGAATTGCTATTTTACAACACCAGAAAACATTGGCGGCATACAGCAAGAAGAGGCTGGTCTTATGGTCAATGGTGTTATGTGTGGAGTGCTCCTTAAAGGGTGTCAATCAGCAGAAGTGCAGCATTGCAGCGTGGTTTTATTGATACCTGACAATGTAGCCTGCCACCTCCTCCCAGGCCTGCTGCACCTGAGAAGGCTTCGATGGATGCCTGCTGCTTCCTTACATAAACATAAGACACTTGCCTTCACCTCGTGCATGAGGAGTGCACACATCTTCTGGAGTTGAAATGCATGCACCACTGAAACAGTACCACACCAACTCCTAGTTCACCCTTAAGGGAATGACACGAGACACTCTGACTGGTTTGAGTGATCTCAAGCCTGACACACATATGAATGATTATGTGTTTAATGACTGCGTCTTTGCACCGTGCGCCATGGTAGTGCGCTCTGATTACACTCCTTCTAAATAACAAAATGAAGCTGAACAAGCCCACACAGTGTCATCCGTCAACCACCTGGCACCATAGATCGCTTAGTAAGGGCCCTCATTATGTATCTGACTTAATCAATGTCACTTATGTTATGATTATTGACAGGGAGGTCCCAAAACAGAGCCATACTGTTAAAATACTGCCTGGATATTAACCTTTATTTTCAAAGTCAAAGTCTTCAGATTGAACTCTTTCACAATTTATGTGGATAAAGACCAAAAATGTCATGATTTGCAACAGTTTTTCAGGCTATTGAAACTGCCATTTTTCTGCCAGTTGGGTAACATGAACATGCTGGTTCAATTACAGATACTTTGACTACATCATAAAACCACATTATAAATCAAAATGTAAAAGATAATCACGTACATTGTGTGCTTTCACCTGCTTGGTGGATTCCTGCTGCTACAGTAGATGGTCTGTTTGTTCAGGTCTCCAGTAATCCCAAAGATGTACACGAGTAAGAGAAATTCTGGAAAAAAAAAATACACATGAAGCACAGCAATGCTATATCATTGATTATTTAAATCTCTAGACATACCATGATGGGTCAGGATCTAATGGTAATTAATATTCCATGTTCCTCTACACTCTCAAAAGGGCACACACGATGTTATGTGCTCACTAGCACAGGGACGTCACCTCATCTGAAATACTTAATTTTTTCCTGTTCAAAATCCTTTCTCTAAAAAAAAGTATGTCTCTCAGGTGAAAATAATCCAGAGAGAATCATATGATAGCGTCACTGCTCGGATGTTAACAGAATATAATGCATCAGCAGCCTGTAGAGGTCACTGTTGCGTGTGCTAAGCAAATATTCAAACACAGTTTTAACACTGGGAAATTTAAAAAAAAAGTGTTCTAGTAATACACCACAATGAATCACGTTCTTTGTCATCCTCCTTCAGAAATTACTTCTGCCCTGCCCTCTGAATCGCTGCTTTAAATTCTATTCATTCAAAACTCTGTTGCAGTCTGGCAAGGTAACAGTTAAATCACAGAGGCCCCTGAGCATCCACCCTCACCTCCTCACTCCCTTTCTCCGTCACCCTGGTTTGCATTTGGCATCACTCAAAACTTTTCCATCCATGAGCTGTTCAAAATATAAAATGGGAGTATCTTAGGTTTTCAAGAGTCGTATGTAATGTACTATGTGAAATATGATTACCAAACACATTTATGTGTGTTTCATTACCACAGAGTCTTCAAATCAATTGGATATGTACCTGCATATGCAGTGGAATCCTTTTTTTTTTTTCAATAATTGTACAAAAAAGAAGCACAAAGTTGTCAACCAGTTTTCACAACAGGCATGATACGGCAGATCAATAGTACAAAATACAACAGGCTTTTAATGATGGAGATGCTTGCTATTTGAAAAAGCATAAAAAATGCTTATTCTTTGCAGATGTCAAGGGTACAATTTGCAAATTGCATCACAGCCATCCATCCAAAAGCTATGCCTTTTTGTTCTGGCTCCTTTTATTTCTGCTCGGGGTGGCAAGGCAATGAGCCAATAGAATCCGTTTGGAGTATAGTATGAGAGGTTAACAAAGAAACAAATGCATTCTTTGTTGGAATGCTTAACTCACATGCTGTCTACTCGTGTTGTGAGAGGTTACTTGTGCACCATGTTTGCAGTTGGCAGGATCAGGGAGAATAGTGGCTTCTGTGCTGTTTTCAGCTTGTCTCCTTTCTTGCACAAGTGCTTTTCTCGTAGCTTGTGTTGGATGGCTGCCAAAGCGTCTGGGGCCATCATAACTGACATAGACTGCCATGTGTCAGTTTTATTACTCATAATATTGTCTCACACAATGGAGGGCGGGTGCTTTGTTGTTGTCTAGTTGTGATTCTCCTCCTTACAAAGTTTGTATCTTGTATGCACATTCCTGTTTTCTTTCCTCCATCAGTTTCACATTCTACCTTCTGTGCATCCTCTCACACTTTTTTCACAGAAGTTTGATATCTGTTGTGTCTGTGTGAAGGAGGACTAATGGTGACAGGCATGCAGCATACAGCACCAGGTCCTAGCTACCACATGCATCCCAGAGGACTTATCTTGTTTATTTTACATTGTGCTTTAGCTCTCATCCTGGTGCGAACGCTCCCATTCGCTTACAGTGATACTGTCAACATGCGCTGAGAAGAGCACAGCTGCCTGGTTTGCCTCAAGAGACAAGCCACCCCTCCTCCTGCCTTGCCCCAACACAAATCAAAATAATGGCCCTTTTTGCTGGTGTTCCACGCTCGACATTTACACAAGGTAAATGTGTAAATATGTCTCTTTTTTTTTTTGACAGCACATGAAATTGCTAAAAAAGGGGATAGAGGGCCCGGGTGGCACCAGAGGCAGGAAATGTTTCTTTGACAAGGATCAAGGGAGATGAGGAGGTTAGGAGAAGAAGGGAAAACAATCCATTAAATTAACCTGGTAAACTGAACATGATTCAGTGACTGTCAGGCTACCCCGGAGGCTGAACCAGCCCCAGAAACACAGTACTTACAAGAAGTTCAGTTTTAAATCCTGGCCCTTTCAAACCATTGTTACCGCAGACCTCCATGTTCGCTGACCGACTTAGGAACTGTGTTTGTCCTTCTAAGTTTGATGCCCAGATGATATGGGAGGACGAACGTCCTGCAAAGGGAGGTTGCATCTAGAGAGCAGGTTCTTTTAATGTAGAAAGCCAGCTTTAACAATCTTGTTTTACTAAAACAACACCTTAAAGACATAGAGTATTAAATAAATACAATAACACCGCAAAAGCAAAGTGAATTGAGTGAAATTACAGGGTTAAAGAACAAGTAGAACAGTCAAAGTCAAATAACTATGGACTGGTCACATTGTTGAGGTAAGAATGCCAATGCCATCTGGGCTAAAGGGCATTTGAATGCACCTTTAGCCAGAGGGGCTCTGTAGCTCCTCCCAGACTTCACAGGCTTAAACTGACCAAAAAGGATGAGAGGACCTGCTAGGACTCTGAGAGCTTCCATGTTCATTTGTTCAGTGTAAAGGGGTCAGAGGCTTTTGGGGGTTTTCCACCATTTTTCTTGCCATTGACACGATCCTATTCAATTTATTCATGCACTTAAAGCATAAGTAACCAAACCAAGAAGAAAGGTGGGATATTAAGACACTCTCCACATGTGGAGTGCACAAATTGTGTCCAAAAGAAAATGTCATTCATTTTTGCTGATTTCAGTTTACAGTGGGGTGTGTTGTCCTGCTGTTGCCATTATGTAAAAGCTGCCACCTGCCATTACATTTTTATTGAAAATAAAAGCTGTACCTGTGCTTGGAAACTTAATGTTTTCCATTACAATCAACAATCACTATTTAGTTGGTGCAAATAAAAAAACAAAAAAAAACAAATACAGTTTATAACAGGATAATTCTTCCAAAATGAGGACGTGAGATTTCGATGAGTTGTCACTGTGACAGTTGTCCTGACTGAAATACATTAATAACAATCTACCGACCATTATAACAAAAAAATATGATATTAATGGAGTGTCTCATGTTGGAAGACTCCATATTACATTACTTCATCATCCAGGCCTGCTTCAGGTCTACAGTACCACAGTGAGACAAATAACAGTGTCATATCACAGCTCATCTCTAAACCCCTGCTAGGATGGCAGTAATATCTCTGCTGTCTTTGCTGGGTTAAAGGTGTTTCTGTCAATTTGTCCTCATTGCCTGTTCTTATTTTTGATGGACTTTTCCCCAAAAAAGGAAGTGACCAAAAGAAAAAGGCGAGCACCTATAAATCATAGGCAATGACTAAAGGGATTTCTGGGTTGCAACTGTGAGTTTTACGTGCACTATTTTTTTCCTGTATCAGTCGTGTCAGTTAACCACAATGGACAGTGTATGTGAGTCAGTGTATTCTTTTTTTCCTGATATTTTTATTACCATTGCCTAAAGAATTGGCTGTGAATGTCTTGTATACTTTGTCCATGAAACAGAAAAAAACATGAAAATATGTTAGTGGGAGGGACTGTAAGAGAGGGAGATGTTACAAGTGAAGCAAAGTTGAGACTTTCAGAGTTTCAGTGCCTCGAAATGAAAATCCAAAGCTTGTCTAACGCATCACAGTCACCAACAGAAGCTGTTTGGAAAAGATCTTGATGCTTTAAAGAAATAAGTGGCAGGTTATTTCAAAACACCTGTCTATCAAGGGCTTCCTTCAACCAATCAGATGACGGGACAGGATCTGAAGTCAGCTGGTAGAAGACTAAAAACAGATTTTCAAATCAGAAAAGCCTTTGGTGGCATTATTTGTGCTTCTTACTGAGAAGACACTCTTTCACTGTTGTTGTTTCTAGTTTTTCCATGGAAGCTTGTTGTAGTAGTGGTAGTTCCTCTCTCTGACGCAACTTCGTATCCCACCTCAAATACATGGGTCTTGTTTAATCTCCCAAATCCAACTGCCTCACTACATAACCCCAGCAGCTGATTTTCTAAATATGTTTTTGGACCATCATGAAAGTCTGTGATAACATTCAACTTGCCATAAGGCCTGCTGACTTTGCTGACGTGTTTCTCCCACTACTTGATGTGTTGACATGAGTGTTAGGTCAAGTCTGTGGAAGATAAGAGTTTTGAAGTTCGCCCTCATTGACGGTGTGATCACAAAATTGGTTTAAAATTGAATTCAATTTGTAATTGAACTTGTTAAACCTGTAGAAACACCAATAAAATCCTATTATAATCAACAGGAGTAAAACCAAACACAGAACCCAGATGCAGTTGAAGGAGAGAACATAGCTTTAAATGAGCAAGTTTAGTGGAAGTGAATGACCAAGTAAGAGACAAGGTGAGATGAAGCAGAGCGGAACATGGATTACAGACTGGAGGGTGAAATTGGCAGTATGAGAGAGGGCAGACACCTCTAAGTGTCCATGAAGTGCTACCACAATGAATGAAGCAACGATCTGGCACAAAGTGGGAGAAGAACACCAGTGAAAACCCTGCAGTGCTGATGAGAGGATGACTGACAGGTGTGGAAGCAGAGCAGTACAGCAACCACCACCTACTGGATCAAGTCGCAGGCATGCTGCAGGTGCAGAATGTACTTCCAGTTGAAATGCATCACTTAGTCGTAGTAACAAAGACAATAATAAATCCATACCCATAAATATGTGAATCAATACATACATTTTAGTGACCAGAAGTACATGCTCCCTAATGCAATGTCTAATCATTCCCTAACACCCATGGTGCTGGGTCATCCAAGAAAAAATGCCCTGTGTCAGTGTGTACTGTAGTTTCATGCTATATACAGTAAGCCATGCTCTCAGGTTGGAGCTGTTATATCACAAATTCACTGCTGCTAGTATAAATACATTGGATAGAAATTATTTTCAGGAGAGTATTTCACAATTTTCTGTCATTTATTCATGTTACCCCCGCTGTGCAAGGGCCTTTAGAGATAAAAGAATGACTCCTTACCCGAAACATAAAGACGACAGAAGTTCACTCTTCTCAGGGATCCTTTAAACCACTAACAAACTCTAGTGAGCAGGTAGTTTCATTGCTTAGTTTTATCAAGGGGTTCTTAATTAGTTCTTAGACTCCAGAGTTGCATAGCCTAACAATAATAACAGTAATAAGCACCATAATCACATCACCATCTTGTCTAATTCTGTATTGTTGAGCCTGGCAGCCAGCTCATTGGTACGGCCTGCTTACAGATGTTCTACTCTCCTCCACTCCACAATCACTCTCCCTCTGCTCACCCTGTTAAATGAACCCAAGGGGAAGGGACTTTTCTGTCTTTTATCGGCATCAATGAATGCAACTAAATTCAAAATAATGTTCATGATCAAGGCAAATAACTGATTATCCAACAGCATATTCTTATTGTTGTAACATAGTGTTGTAGTATGTTGTGTTCCTGCGAAAAGAAAAAAAAAAGTACCATCTGGAGAAAGAAGTCTGTTTCCCAATGACCTTGTTGGCTATTCACCCAGAGAAGTCTGCAACATCAGACCACAGGGTGCTGACATTTTCAGACAGCAGACAAAGTAGTTTTGCCTGTGGCACATGCATGTTCACTCTTCATCTGAAATATCCTTCTTTCTTTGTTTTTTTTTTCTGTTTTGAGGGGTGGGAGGTTACTATCATTGAGTGATGAATGAGTGTTGTGTTATTTTGACGTGGTCACATGACCAACATGGTCCATGTAGATCCGTTACAATGAATGTGAACTGCGACAACCGTTACTACACTGCATTACCTGTCACAGATTGACCTGGTGTAGTTTCGGCTCTACGGGGACTAGGACTGAAGTCATGGAGATATCAAATCATAGGTCATTGTGTCTCATGTGTAAATGGGACCATTTTTAATGTGGGGTTACACGAGTAATGACACCTGCTCTGCAATAAGCTTTGCATTTTGCAGTGCAAAACACACGGCTCTTGGAATATGACATCATCATGAGTCTTGGGGTACAGTAGGTAAGACTGGATCAACTTGGTCAGTCAGTGAATCAGCATGCGCACAGAAACTGGAATTCATTTGTTGCTCTAACTTGAAAACAAGAGTCTCAAAACAGGAGGGAACTAAAGTAGCGAATTAGACTGAATTCAGAAGCAAACTTGGGACCAGAGGGTCACCAGGTCAATCCCCAGGATAGGCAGGACAAATCTGGGCTGTAGCAGCCCTCATTACCTCCACTGAGGTGCCCTTGAGCAAGGCCTTTACTTCGACTGCTCCGATGGTGCTGCTCTGTGGCCAGAAGACTGTGCCTGTAGTGAGCAGCCTCCAGGTGTGAATGTGATGAGAGCTCGACTGTAAAGTATGACTCTCAGTGAGGTATTAAATCAAGGTTAAAAGAATGAACATGGTAGGCAATGTTCCACTGAAAAAACTGAAACAACAAGACAAGACCAGACAGAACTAAAACACAACCGAACCAGTTACACGACAGGAAACAGTTCTGTTCAGGTTGGGAAAACAAGGTAACAGGAAATAAAATAATGACCAAAAGTCACGAGTAAAATAGTGTACAACAAATAGAAATGAGATGTAGGTGCTATGGATATTAGGAGAAAGAAACTCGGATGTCTTTGGCACAGGCGCTCCTCCTGCCTTGATGAGTTGCGTCACTGTCCTGATAGAAGGCGTTGAACTGTGTTTATCATAAACATTTGTGTTACTCACTCTTACATGTATTATTATTTCTCACTGTCGTATTTTTTCACTTCTACTGTTATGCGTAAGTACCAAGGAGACTTATTTAGTTGGGTTTTTTTTTGTTTTTTTTAATTTTCCTTGAACAGCACTCCTGACAGGTCCTTGCAGACTTGGGTGTTACACATGTTTCTTCAGCAGGTAAATGTATTTTTGTTTTTAATTCATTTGTTATTTTGTTTTGTTCATTTGTAAAACTTTCCATTCTGCTTTCTCTGGACCTGTGTCCCTCTTTTAGAGCTGAGAGCTGGTGGTGGACAGTTAATTCTTCTATGTTTATTACCAGAATAAATACGCATCGGAGCAGATAGTGACTGTGTCATCATTTCAACACAATGAAATTGAGCATACTGGTTCACTGCTCAGGGATTTATGGACTCTGACAGCACTGAGCCCAGGTGCTCACAGTCAGGCTGAGCAGGCCTTACCGTCAGCTTCTGGGCACCTCAGAAGGTGATTAGTTAACTGACACTGAACATCCCTGCACCCTAGAAGGGGCCATCGGACCAAGACTGACCAAAGACAAGGGAAAGACTACATCTATGAACAAGTCACTGAGAAGATAGTCACACAAATTAGAAATATTGCAAATGGCTGGAAGAAACAAATAGCATTTATTTATTTTAGAATAGCATTTGATTGAAATCAGGTAATCAATGACATATTAGCAATGTCCTCAGTAAGAACTTTTATAATGTCAAAGTAGAGAGTTTGGTGGGCGAATGAAGCTTTGTGGCTTAGATACATAAACCGAAACGTCAAAATATGGACATGAAACATGACAAAAAGGTTTTCAATTTCCATCCATTTTCGACTGCTTATCCTGTTAAAGGTCCCGGGGGGGCTGGAGCCTATCCCAGCAGCCTTCAGGTGTGAAGTGGGGTTCATCCTGGACAGGTCACCAGTCCAGGGTGAGCACATAGAGACAGACAACCATTCACACTCACACCTACGGTCAATTTAGAGTATCAATCAGCCTCGTCCCCTCTTGATGTCTTTGGACTGTGGAGGAAGCTGGAGTACCAGAGAAAACCCAGCAGGAACAGGGAGAACATGGAGACTCACACAGAAAGATCCTGTGCCCGAGCTGGGACTCAAACCTGGAACCTTCTTGCTGTGAGGTGACAGTGCTGACCATTGCACGACCGTGCCGCCAGTTTTCAATATATCTTACAATTTTTAGTTTTACAGATTCTTATGAACAGACCAACACAAGACTAAGACCGTGTTTGCACCACACTTTGAGTGATGACATGTAAGAGAGGCTCAAAATTTCAACAGCAAGAAGAAGGAATGTGAGTGTTAAGGTGTGTGTATATAGTAAGTCACATCGCACGTCAAACAGAACCGCCAAATGTTTATATGCAGGATACGATTAGTTTGACTGGGAGGAGGGACTGCTATGTCAAATCTAAACAGGACAGACACAGTGGCATGATGAAAAGCAGAGGTAGTTAACATGGAACACACACACACGCACACACACGTACATATTTGTTTGTCTGATGATGATCTCAGATCAGATCTGAGCAGCCACACATTTCACACATATTTAAGAGTCTGTATATTTCCCCAAGTCAAAAGTTCAAACTACTCATCCAACTGACTTCAAATATCTCAGAGCTGGACTTGATGAGGAATGCACCAATAGATTCAAGAAATCTGACACAGATAGGATGAACAGCTGTTGAGATCACGGAGGGAAAGATGGATACATAGATTACTTGCTTTGTTAGATAAACAGCACTTTGAAGGTAATTATCATCTTTCTTCTGCCAGTCTTCCTTAATTTCCTGTCACTAATAACACACATTTAGTATTTTTTTAGGAGAGGCACATTTGGTATATAGCCTACAGTACATTGGTGAGAGCTTAAAGATGACTTGTTTGTTCGAACGATTGGAGTGTAACAATTCTATTTAGCCACCAGTCAAGCTCTGCTTCGGGCCCCTGCAATACAATCAACAAGTCTGGTATTGATCATATGTATTGTTTGACTGCAACCTAAATAACAAACTCACAGGTTGTTTTGTCTTCGGGCCGGCAATGCCTGTGGGCTAGAAGCATTAGGTTTCCAGGTAGTCCATCCTCTTCTCGTGAACATGATATTTGAAAAACATCTTCAGAGAATTTCTTCAAATTTTCCACTAAATTCCACTGGGAATTAATATATCATATCATATTAATATATTCATATTTTAGCGACAGGGCGGTACAGTGGTTAGCACTGTCTCACAGCAAGAAGGTTCCGGGTTCGAGCCCCGGCTTGAGCACAGTGTGGAGTCTGCATGTTCTCCTTGTACTTGTGTGGGTTCTCTCTGGTACTCCAGCTTCCTCCACAGTCCAAAGACATCAAGAGGGACCAGGTTAATCCAGACTCTAAATTGACTGTAGGCGTGGCTGGGAGAGCCAATGGTTGTCTGTCTCTATGTGTTGGCCCTGCCATGGACTGGTGACCTCTCCAGGGGGAACCCCACCTCTCGCCTGAAGGCTCCTGGGACAGGCTCCACCCCCCCCCCCCCCCCAAAAAAAAACAAAACAGGAATAAGTGGAAGAAAATGGATGGATGGATGGAAATTCTGACATTAATTATGATTACAAAAATTAATCATTCCACAACCCTGGTAATAAAAAAATGATAAAAAAAATGAAATCATGGACACAACTAGAGAAATTAATGTCATCATTGTATTTTTCCTTTCAAGCGCCAACGGTTCAGGCAAAGCTCTGAGGCTAAAATGTGGTACCTGTTAACACAGGTAATATAGCCCCAGATCTTCTATAGAGAGGTGAAAGACAGACAGGGAGAGAGATGTATGTGTGTGTGACAGTACCCATGCAAACACATGGTTGCACACAAGTACTGAGGCATCCCCTCACACACATGTGGCAGCCCTGAGTTGGACATTCCCCTTACTGGCTATAACAATGATGGATGCGGAGGGCAGCAGCAGCAGATTGCCTACCCAGACATGAAGGCAGAGAAGCTGAATATAGACACTGATTTTTCTTCCTCTTCTCCCTTTCTCTCTGTCTTCTTCTTGTTTTCCTCATTTGCTCATGGCCACCACTTCCCCTGCCCACACACGCACATCTTTCTTACTGCTCACCAGTTCATCCGACATTGTTTTTCTCACTCTTGAAGTCACTCAAACAATGACCTGTGAATTAGGGCTGATCCTCAGAGATTTCATGTAATATCAGTGGATCGATATCACCATGGTCTAAGAGGCCACCAGGGTTTCTTATTGCCATGGAAACTCTGAAGCCAAGCTGGTAGACTAGTGGTGATAAGTATTATTGCCACTAAATGAAATAGCCTCTGACCACTTTTACTCATTGGGAGATGTATAAACGGTAAGACTTGTCTTCCTTTTAAAAAGCCAGTGTTCTCCCAGCAGACACTCTGCCAGCTCCTATCTTCACTTCCACTTTACATTCTCCTTTTTACAATCAATTTGAATCCTTTTTTTTTCTCAATTGTTCCATTGATCACTACTCTGGTCTAACATTTTTTATACTTGCTGGTAATGCACAGAGCAATAAACAAGAGAAGTCCAAAGCCTTTTGGATAAAGTTCCAAGCAATTAACTCTGTTTGCCCCTGGTGAAGTTCAGTGGTTAAAAACAGGACTTTTGCTACAAATATGTTTTTTTTTTCATGCCTGTGGATATGAACAGTGCAGTTCTCTTAAGAGAACTGAAGTTTCCCCGATGATGCTTATTAAAATAGTATTGTTTCCCTTGCAAGGCATAAACTTGGAGGACGCCTTACTCAGTAACTTCACTTAAAAACATATTCTTGTAATCAAATTGTAGAGAGAAAACAGTGCAGGAGAGCTGGTGGACTTCTTCCCCAGCAAGTGAAAATGTTGCAGATGACTCCATATGTGACACAAGAAGCATGAGGTAGTCTGCTGCACATCGGAGGTGTGCAGAGCAAAAACCATGACATGGAAAGAATTAGTGATGAAGGGCAAGGGCAAATTTTGCCTGATTCATGGAACTATCAGTCTGGTCTTTTCATGACCAGATATAAACAAAGGAAATACCTTCAAGAACCACTGAGGGTCCCTGGACCCCACACTGACAACCTCTGTTTTAAAAATGATATACCATCAAAAGTCCATTTCTGTGCCTGAAACAGCTTGAGACCCCAATGAGACGCTGACAGTATCCTAAAGAGAGAGGGATAATTGGTAATTAATCAAAATACCTCCTCAGAAACAATGTTTGTTCCCGCAGCAAGAGACGTATTGATCAAACCAACGTGAACAAGTAATCAAACACGTTGGCCCACCTGAATAATATGGGCTCGTGATGATGGAATTTTAATTTAATTCTGTTTAATTCCTACATTATCAACCACTGAGAAAGCAAAATCACTCAGATAAATAGTAGATGAAAAATAAATGAAAAAGGATGTTTGAGAGTAGATTAGAGAGAAGGAGCAGTCAGTGATGCCTTCCACCTCAGACATCACTAGCTTCATAAAAATTACTAATGTTAGAGTTGCTGAGCGTGAAGGCCGCGGCCATGGAGAGATAGATGGTTGGCCCCGGTCACAGATCAACAACTCACAATCTGCCAAAGGACGGGTGCTGAAGAGCTTTTAAACAAGGCTGTCAGCTGCTGGTCAAATAGCAGATGCTGGTTGGTGGATGAGGAGAGGAAAGGAGAGTTGTTGTTGTTTTTTTAAGTCCCCTTATTAAAACACTACCAGGAGTAATTACAGTACTTTCATATCAGAATAAACTCATAATATCACATTCTTCAGATCAAACATTAACAATTAGCTCCCCGTCCTTTCCCTCAGAGCACCCCCCCCCCCCCAAACAGCCCACACCCAGCTGAAATCCTGGATTTTGTCCATCATCTAGGAATGTTCTACCTTCAATCAAGCCTTGAACAACAGTTCAAGAACCAGTACTGGTTCCACACTCCCAGAATCCTGGGCCCTGTTCTTGCATGTTAGCCAGATAGCCAACTTGGCAGAACCAGATATAAAATTCAACAATGTGCATGTAGACTTACTGCTTGCTGAATATTTTTGGGCCAAAAATAAACAGTTCAAATGAAAAGGTCTCACCAAATCCTTGAAACAATCTTTCCAGAAGATCAAACAATCATCCAATCTGGGACACTCAACAAACAGATGTGCAAGGGTTTCAGACTGTAGACACACTCGCACCCCAGCATCAGTGTGTGCTCTGTATCTGAGTGGAGCTGGAGGTCAGCTGTCCACTTTTCAGTTGGCAGCTTTACAGGGTTCACCAGATCACATTGGGGCCAAAAAAATCCAGGCCACTTTGACTCCCCAACCCCAAACAATGACTGTAGATGAGGAACTTTGACGGAGTTGATAGAGCTGATAGAGACTTTTTTACTGGCATTCTTTCCCAGACGTGATGTTTTGACTGACAGTAGCTGACACCCTCCTTCCTGCCACTCCCCAACTTCTGGGGAAACAGAGAGATATGTGAATCTGGACTCATTGTCTTCACTCTACTATTTCCACAGAGTCTGGTCTCTCACACACTGTCTTTGCTGTTGTGGCAGAGAAGCACAGACTTCTGCCACCACCCTATTGATTAGTCTGAAGGAGGAAATGCCCCCCCCTCAGGATATCAAGGGATGAAGAAGTCAGCCTCATCAGATGGCCCGGCTTTGTGAAACTGGCCTCTCTAAACCTGGATTGCAGGCTAATAGACTGCAAGGTTTGAGTCCTCAAGAAGCTGTTGAAAGAAAAAGGCTCCTCAAAAACCCACAGACCTGGAGTCTCGTCGGTGGCCGGATGTTGTCAAAGTGATGACTTTGATAGTTGAGGCAGCCAAGTTAGTGACAATCAAATCTCTTTTCTTATATGACAACTGGGGTATTTTCCATTTAGACAGCAGAGCACACACTTTCTCCTTTGCTCCTTCCCTGTTCTTTGATTTGAAATTCTCAATGCCAAAAAAAACCACCCAACACTTTCAGCCCGTCTTCCCCTGACTGAAATCATCTGGGTAGAATGGGCACTCCCTCTTCCCTCTGCCAACCCAGCCACAGAGCCTCGCTCTTCACCCAGTTCACCAATGCACAACTAAGTAATGGTCTACAAAGTCAACTGAATTTGTATTGTTTTAAAGCAACTGGGGTGATGATATTTAACCAGTTCCTCCAGAAAAATACGATTATGCAATCACATAATTCAATGCATAATCAGCCAAAGTCTTTTTTTTTTTAGAAAACCTGTCGTATAATCAAGGATATTTGCCTGCAACAATCAATAAAAAAAACTCTGCATTTTTCAGGAAGGACTGTTTAACTCTAAGGCCCTATTTAAGAGTTCAAAAGCACCGGGACACTGGCGGAGGGTGTTATGTGTGCGCCCTGCTTCAAAATGTGTTCAGATTCTTGTCAGTATTTAGACAGTGCATAATCAGTGTGCAAATCATGGTGCACACTGCAAAGAAGCAGGCCTTTCAACTCAGGTGCTTCTCATCTGGAGAGACAGACCTCCTTGTTTGCCATGTGAAGGCACACATGCATGTCTTATGCTTATATGCTGGAGCAGCAGGCATTCACTGAAACCACCAGAGTCGAAGCTGGCCTTTTAGAAGGGGAAGCAGGCCTGGGAAGAGGTGGCGGCCAGTATTTCCATGTTGCTGCAGTGCTGGGCATCTGCTCATCTGATTGATGAACCCTTTAGCTAGCACTTCATACATAACACCACTGACCAAACACCAGCCTCTTCTTATTTATGGCACAAATGTTTTCTGATGTTCTAAATAGCAACGCACCATGGTTGCACCACACCACGCGTCATTAAAATACTTAAGCACCTGTTGGCACAGTTGGGGATGAAGTCCTTTTGTTAGGTAAAAGGTGAGGAAGCTTGGCATGAAAACATTTTACGCATCGGCTTGAAAGTAGCAATGGCGCTTACAAATGCCAGCTTGCACCATTTTTATTGACTGCTTTAATAGGGCCCTAAAAGTATCTAAGAGATCAAAATGTGATACGACATCCGAAGGGGTTTGGTTCCTCACCTATTCTGTCCACAGTAAAATCCAAAGTACATTTGAAAAAATATCAATAATGATGTGGTTTTGATGATAATTCAATAATTAATCTTTTAGAATGATGTAAAAGCCCACTCTGTCTTTTCAACAGTTTGGGGCATAGATATTAACAAAACACAAGACAGAAGTCTTTCATGTTTGCTCGAGCAATTAACAAACAACCCCTCTCCACTTCATGATGGGATGAAATGATTGCGTTTGCAGACGCTTAAAAAGAACAGAAACTCCTCCACTGAAGTTTGTTCCATGACTGATAGCAGCACATAGCAGGAAGCCTCCCACCATAAACTCCAATCTGCCTCATCAAATGTGCTTGTGTGAGTTTCTTGTAAGAACCGCACATCAACCCTTTTTTGATTGAGGACCTCAGAGATTAGTGGCTTTTTCTGCCTTTCCCACTGGCCATTATTGTTTAGAGTACATATATAAAGACTCCTGATAGAGAGTTAAGAGAAGAAAGGCAGACATGTAGAAACAATGAGAGTACAATTGGGAGAAACACCTTGTGATGCATACTTATATCATTTTTGTTGTCGATCCAACAGCTTCACCTCCTCTCAGAATGGTGATGTGCTTCCAACTGTGCTTTAAATAACATTCATAGATATGATGAATTTTTCAGTATCACTAAAATAGCTCATTGTTACTGACTTTTATAATGTTTCATCCAAGAAGAACTGGATTTCTTACAAAAAATCAAGATTTGCACTCCTGTTAGGTGTCTCAATAACAGTCACATTTTCTGACTCATGATCATCTTGAACGTCATCTCCTGCACATGACACCTGGCTGGCTGCATTGGCATTAACCTCACAAGAAAAACTTATGGTAGCTGTTCTCCTGTCGTTTTGGCCTGACTGTGTGGTTTGATTACCGCCAGCATTCCTCAGATTAGCTGAAACTGCCGGTTCCTCCTGCAATGCAGTATCACCGTTTTTCCTCCCTGTCTGAGTCATTATTTCTGGGAAGCAAAACATCTTTTCACATGTCCACTGGAGCACAATTCTCCTCCACCTTGCAGGCTGCATGCCCTGCCACAACCTGGAACTGTGTGTGGCAGCCGATGTGCGAGGCCATCCTTTCAGCATGTGTCAAGCCCCCAGCATCTCCCTGCTGCCTATGAGGATATACAAGACATTTACATCCCTCATCTCCACATTCGAAACATTTCATTAACCCTGAGCTTGCGTACACAAGACCCATCAACATGATGGCTCTGAATGACATCACCAGAGTCTCCATGGACGAGTCAAGAGACAAGAACAACCGTCAGCTCAGACAATGCACATGTTTGAGTTTACGGTCTTGACACCCCAGACCGACCATTTTGAAGCCAATCTCATATTTTCTGAAACAGAAAAGTTCATTCTCATGAAAATTAAAGATACTTTACAAAGAGAAGTTGTGTCTGCCCTCGGCACAGAGGAAGCGCATCTATCTTCTGTTAGTAGCCCACGGTGTTAGACGTCACACAGGACACAATGCATCAGGGGTTCTTGTAGCTTTAAATTTAACCAGTCAGTCTGGCAGTTTAACCAGGTTAACAGGTGTTTTTCCTCGGGAAAAGAGGCAAAATAAAAATAAAGAATGAAATAAAGGGAGAAAATACGGCAGTGGGCCGAGACGAACTGACAGAAAAAAACCACAAGGCATTCCTGTCACGTGTGTGTCACAATCATAAGCCCACTGAATTCACACTGCAAATGTAACCTGTTCACTTAAAATGTTTCAATACACACACGGAAGTCC
This sequence comes from Aulostomus chinensis, assembly GCF_037954235.1. NCBI lineage: Eukaryota > Metazoa > Chordata > Actinopteri > Syngnathiformes > Aulostomidae > Aulostomus > Aulostomus chinensis. The sequence goes on along the minus strand of NC_141332.1, from coordinate 2,706,166 downwards.
CTGGGGATTGCTCAAACCAACACTGCCACGTACCTGCAAACAGAATTAGAATGAATGTAAAACTTTTACATGAAAACAGTAACAAATAAACTAGCACAGTGTGGCTTTGTGCACGCTAACTTTACCACGCATCTAAGAACGCAGTCATCACAGCTGCCACCCAACATTGTTCCAACCTCTATTCCAGTCCTGCTAAAATCAAACCATCAGGTGAAAATATTAACAGATCACATCTTTAAGGCTTTACTTACGACAAATTTCACAAAATATATCTGTTTTTACCTAATTATTTCTATCCCAATGTCTCACTATCCTGTTACTGCCAATCTCCAGGTTGCCCGCACGTAAACAGGAAGCAGAGCCCATGAAGCACTGCCAGAGTGACAATGCGGCAACTCATGACTATGACCTTGTGGCCAAAATATGGAAACGCATATAAAATTGTCAGAACTTACTTAAAATTTGTTTTCCATCTTCATTGCATTTTTGTTAAAGAATATTTACGCACTGTGCACTGAATGAAAACAACAAAGAGTACATGTACAAACATTTTAACAATTGTGAGAGCTAATTAAAACCTGAGTGTAGATAGTATTTGACAAAATTTACCACCTGGCGAGCTGCTCCTCTCAACTGTCTATCAGAGAACGTTGTTGGACACAGACATCCAATAAGAACTTTCCCTCCTCAAAGAATAGAAAAACAGAGCATATGAACAATGACACATTGTGTCGCTTTACTTAGATTGCCTCATCACAACCATAGTGTCCATACCGGATAATCAGATGAAACGAGTATCCAGCTCATCCCTTCTCCACGCATCCTGGGAGCAACAAAACCCCGTTTACAGAACTATTGGTGATCACACAGCCACATGTCAAAGCAAGAATTAAAAAGCCTACCTGATCATGCAGTCAGAATTCAGTTGATAGAACAGTAACACAGAAACACAGGACAAAAGTCAATTCAAAATGCCACACTGCTTGCACATTCACCACCACAACTCACATTCACTGGATACACAAAAAGAGAGGAGGGGAGAGGAAGACCAGGAGGCAGGAGATACAGAAAAGGATGGAACACAGGTTAGGTAAATGAGTGAAGATATGACCAGGGAGAGAAAAAAAACAAAACATGAAATGAAAAACATGAAAAGGGGTATGATGGAAAAGAGGCCCAGAGGATGAGTTCGATTCGGGGGGTAAGATACAAGAGGAGGACACAAAGCAGACAAGACTGAAAGGGAACAACATATGGAAAAGCATAGATGGAATGGAGATGGATGCAATAAATATGACAAGACTCTTTAGAAAAAGGAAGAGGAATTTTTAAAGGAATACAATTGAGGAGGAAATTGCGAAGAGAAACAAGGAAAGGAAATGAACATAGAGATGACGAGGAAAATTAAGGATGAGAATAGTGGAGAGGAATGTAAAGAGAGAGGATGTAAGGGAGGAAGCTTTTAAGATGAGATGAAAGAAGCTAAGAGGAAGGAAGAGAGGTGGTGAGATAACAGTCGACAAGACGAGGGAACAAAAAATAAAGGGAAGGTTCAAGTGGACATCAAAACAGAAAAAAATGAATGACAGAAATAAAGAGGAGAAATGGGGCAGATAATGGACAGAGTGAACAGACAGTGAAAAGAGAGAAGAGGTGAGAGGGAGTGAGGGAAGGCACAGCAATGACAAGAAGGCTAAAGACAGGAAAAAGGGTAAAACAAAAAGGTGGAAGATGGGATTTGAGACCTGATCAGGACTCAAATCGAGGAAAGGCTCCAGCCCTTCCCTTAGCTGATCCCAGAGCTGCTTTGTAGGGCGGGGAGACCCACTCCCTGACACATCATGTGTGAGAGGTTGCAGAGATGTGTCAGCAGTGAAGAGTGACCCTGGTTATGCACCAGGCGATTCTAGTGCTGATGAGACGCTTTCAAAAATGTCCACACATATTTCTTTCCCTCCCTCCTGAGATTCTGAGCTGTCCAACGAATCAGAAATTTGGTGAAATTCAAAAAAAGCAACTACTGTGAAATGACTCTACTGATTCAAAAAATCAATCACAAGGTTTACTGCATGTGAACATAAAATAGTGAATGTGTAAGCGTATGTTAGCGGTCTATTAGTCCCTGCTCGTAATGCTTTACCCTCTTTTAGCCTCTGATAGCCTTTTTATGCTCTGTTATCCAAAGGTGTTTGTGGATTACTAGGAATACTGTTGGATAAAGAAGACATGGATTATACCAGACAGTGCCTAGTGCCCCTGTCTTCAGCCTGTGGGACGGAGGCCTTTAGGGCTATTTTACATGACTGGATTAGATCATTTTTCTCAATTTGTTGTTGTAGATAAATCTCATTTCCTTGGATGGGATGTAAGCAGGGGGCCACGGTGGTGCAGTGGTCAGCACTGTGGCCTCACAGCAAGAAGGTTCCGGGTTCAAGCCCTGGCTCGGGCGCGGGATCTTTCTGTGTGGAGTCTCCATGTTCTCCCTGTTCCTGCTGGGTTCTGTCCGGTACGCCTGCTTCCTCCCACAGTTCAAAGACATGCAAATGGGGACTTGTCTGTCTATATGTGTTGGCCCTGCGATGGACTGGCGACCCAGTTTACCCCACCTAACGCCCAAAAGCTGCAGGGATAGGCTCCACCCCCCCAACCCTTAACAGGATATGTGGAAGAAAATGGATGGATGTAGGCAAAGATAGGTCTTCTTGTGATTGTAAACAGGAATGCTTAGGGCCCACCCATCCCACAGGATGTAAACATGGGTACCATGGCAACACAATTAAAAATTGGTAAGGGACATTTAAGTTGTTTGGTTTACAAGTCAGTCACCATTAACTATGAGCTAAATGTATGTGGCTGACTCTTTCTGCCTACTTGAGGCACACATACAAGGGTAACATCTTACAAACTTATGAGTACTTGACATGCTTTTAAATAAAGTAAAACTTTTACTTTGTCTGTGGCTTGAAGTTTGTTTGCATATATATTTGTTTACATTTTGTAGACATGTCTATACCTGATTAAAACAAAAACATTTGTGTTCGGACTGAATATTTAGTGGGTGACATCTGACAAGTAAGGCTACACCACACTGCACCGCAGTACCATATTCTGGCAGATGTGTCCATCTCTTGATTTCTTAATGTAGTTATCAGTATTTTCATATTCGCGTTTGATAGATTATTTAAATCAACAGGTTTGTGAATATTATGATATGGCACTGGTTATATACATGTTCCTAGTGAGACTATTAGTCATTAGTTTACACAGCCTTGGGTATGTCAATGAGAGTTTCAAAATTGAAGGCAGTTTTTACACATTCCATCTTGCAGATAGAAGCCAGTTTGCATGCCTGAAAACACAATTTGTAATGCATTCAGATTGACTCAGACTCGCTTATATTGTGGAAGGTGGTTTTACAGATCATCTGGCAAAGAAAAGGACAGCTGGCAAGGCTTAATTTGAGCCAGAATGAACCAGATTGGATCTGAACCCTATTTAGAATAAGATGTTATTGTCACATGTACATTGTACAGCAAGGTTATTTCTCTGCATGTTACCCATCCTTTATGGAGCAGCGAGCGGTTACTGTATGCGCAGCACTCAGGGACCAACTCCGGATCTTCCACCAGCATCTTGGTCAGGATTACCAGCAACAGTATCAACCTAACATAAATGCCTTTGATGGTGGGGGCAACCCACACATACACAGGAAGAACATGCCAACTGCGCATAGAAAAGGTCCGAACCTGAAAGAGCAGGAGGTGTGGAGAAGGCGCGGCACCACTGTCCAGATCACACACGATGCAAGCGCGAACAATCATCAGACTCCAACCGGCTCCATATGACAGTGCCCCGGCAAAATGTTCTGTTCCAATCTACTTTTGCACAACAGTTTTTTCCCCCCCAAGTCATTTTCTTATCCAGTGTACAGACAATAAGGAAGCAGGAGGTTGAGAAACTGCACATCTTGTCTGATCCACATGCAGCTTCATGTAATGAAATGATCAAAAGGTACAAGGTTTAAAGAAAATCACTGCCTCAGGGTATTGATAGAGTCCGATCATCCGATTGGAGCTGACGCTTCGAACACGTTGGCATTAATCAATAACTTAGACATCACTCTTTGCAGGGGCAAAAAGACAAGAGTAAATACGCTTAAGCCCTTCTTGCGCTGCAATGCTTAAATATCATCAACAGATTATTGACAGAACATGTCACCATTTATTCATTTTCTTGAACTGGTAGAAGTTTAGGTCTGAATTCAATTTTCCCTCCATTACACAGATAGTAAAAGGGACATACAAAGAGAGAGAGAGAGAGAAAGAGAGAGAGAGAGAGTTGCCTGCATGGTTTCCACACCTCCACATCTAATATGTCAAAGCACTGATATGTTTTCTTATCCTGTTTTTGTTTAATTTGATTTAGTTTTGATTTTGTAGTTCATGGGGGTCTCAGTGAAGGATGGATGCAGAACTGGGCAGGCAGCTCCATTTTCCCAGGGAGATGTGCACTACCACACTACGGCCAGACATGGTACTGTGGACCAGCCAGGAAAACAGAAATGCTGGTGGAACTCACAGTGCCATGGGAAGAGGGGTTGGAAGCAGAGGGCCAAATATGCTGACCTGGTCACAGAGTGTAGGGAAAATGGATGGAGTGTGAAGCGCTACCCAGTGGAGGTGGGTGGTAGAGGCTTTGTTGGAGAGTCAACAACACAGCTGCTCAGGGACCTGGGGTTGCAGGGAGCCAGAATGCACAAGGCAACCAGGCAGATATCAGAAGAGGCAGAGAAGGCAAGCTTGTGGACCTGGCTGAGGAGACTTTGCAAAATGTGGGGAGCAGACAACTCCTGAAGGATGTTAGTTGCAGGGGGTGTCAGAGAGACGTCACCATTCACTGCCCCGGCACCAGGAAATGTTCTGGTCTAAGGGGCGAAACATCAAGGAACGGTGATCCCCAGCTGATGACCCTACAGCTAACAAAGTGGGCACCAGAGGAGGTGCGGCAAGCCTAGAGCTCAGCAGGAAAAACATCTACGTGTATCAATCAAATAATAGAGCCGAGCCATGTTGAAAAAAATGTCCAATTTAGGCTGTATTTGGTATTTATTTTGAGGTCACAGTAAAATAATGTCATCTCGCAGGTTATTTTTAAATGGTTCAGTCAATCCAGAAATCACATGCATGCGTTCTTCTGGAGTATACAAACAAGTGTTTTGGTATTTTTGTTTGGAAATTCTCACTTCTTATGACTGTATGTAATTCTGGCGTTAACCTTTGACAGGAGGGAAACGCCCCCCCCCCTCCCCCATGGATTTCTTGCAGTATGATTGATACACATCAGTGCAAAGGGATAAATCAAAAAAGTTTGCTCTTTAATTATGAGGCACTGATAACAAAGCTTGACATTTACTTTTGACATTTTAAACAGATTAAACAGTTTCTGCTATCATACTCCTCCAGTTGCGCTCCAAATGAGCAAACGTTACCTCCAGGGAAAAGGGAAAAACACCATTAAGCCATTAATTCAAGCTACAGCATGAGATGGTTGTTCAGAAAATGAAAGTAACAACATTGTTATTTTAACAAGAATACATTTTGCTGTGTGAATGATAACTAAACTTTTGAAATAATATTTATAATAATATTTATGATATTTACAGGGTGATATATTCTGAACTGTTTCTACTGTTAATGTCCAAAAAATGTCTGCAGAAATAATAATAAAAAAACAATCATAAAGAAACAGGACCAACAGAGAAGACCAAACCAAGGATTTCAGGTGTAGCTCATGTTAAGACACAGATTCAACTTCATTTATATATATGTGTATATATATATATATATATATATATATATATATATATATATATATATATATATATATATATATATATATATGTGTATATATGTATATATATATATATATATATATATATATATATATATATATATATATATATAAAATGGAATTAGCATGAGTATCAAATCATTTTTAGATGACAAGTCATTGTCCTGCCTCTGTCATGCAGGGAAAAAAAAACAGGAAAAAAATTCAGCCTGGATGACCGCTCATCCAAACAATATCAACAGTTGCCAGGTAAGGCACATATAAATGTTTTATGCTGTACAGATATCACAAGGAATAAGTGATGCCCTAACTGCTACATGGAAACATATACATCGCTTTACAGTTACATGCCTACACGATGTGTTCCCATCACAATGGCTATCCTGGTCTTCCTGTCATCAGTGAGTCTCAGTGGATGTTTATGCAATACTTGAAGAGATTTTCTCAAGTGATTTCTGAGATATTTATACCATCATGTTCCTTGATGCTTTAAAATGACAAAAAGGTAGATGACAAGAAGTCAGGGACACATGTGGGCCATCTGCATTCAAATCAACATCCTTTGCCAATATATTCAGAAGAAGAAATCAGGGTTTCCTTGTGAAATGATTGCTTCTGAAGAATACGTCACTGTTATGGTCGTTGTATAACTCGCGAATGTCAGAGCAAGACATTACTGATGATATCTGTTTTTCCTGACTTCTAAATTCAATTTTAAAGAGGGGGGTTTAGGCTGTTGAGCTTGATATGGCCAGAGTATCAGCAATACATGACAACCTCATCCTCTCAGCAATATTCAGCTACTCCTCTCAGCAATATTCAACTAGCATGAATGTGTGGCAAGTCAGACAAGTTTAAAGGTGTCTGATGAAGCAGGGCTCTACAGATGATTACCAGAACTTTGAACTGAATCTGGAAAGGAGCAATTATTGGAATTTAGGGACCTAATACAATTAGCTACCTTGCCACCAGTGCAAATGCAAGCTTCTCTTCTGTTGTTGTTGTTGTACTGCAGAACACAAGTTCCAGTTACTCCCCCAGAGAGTAGGAGATCAAGTACCAGACATCTAGCGCTGATGATGAAGATACATGAATAAAGGAAGTCACTCCTGCTACAAGTTTTTTCCTTCAAAATAAAGGTCTTGCCTATTAGGACACTATTTTTTTTAGTACTTTTTAGAGCATGTAAGTCATAATAATAACAATCATTTAAAATAAAAGTACCGTTTTTTACAGGAAGAAAATAGAGCTAATACTTTTTTTTTCCTACCAGTGGTCTTATTGTAGGATCAAGGATCCACAGTTTGATCCAAAGAGCACAATTTGAACATGTTTCCTCGTAATATTAACCACCAATCACAATCTACCATTAGTTTAGGAGATATCCTACAAAAAAAACCCATACCAGTGATCACAACAAGACATGTAAGAAAAGCACAGTTAAACAGATATGTCAAATATAACTGTAATCCATGAAGCGTTGATCAAAAATAACACAGGAAGCAGTCTAGAAAACAGGAGGACAAACAAACTTTCAAAGCGCAAAACTAAAAAAAACCTATCGATCAGACCCTCTGTCTCAGAAAAAGACTCGACTTTCAATCTATTTAAATGGATGAAAGCAGTGGTCGCTGAAACATTCAACAATCTGCTGTGTGGCCCCTCTACCTCCATCATGTGCTATGCCAACTGCTGCTCCCATGGGTGTATGAGAATACGAGGTCATCTCTACCATTTATCCATATTTCAGCAAGTTAGACAACATATTGGGTGCTAAAGGGTGTTACATTTTATGACCCAGGAGGAAATGTCAATGGCTTTCTTGGTGTGTATCACCAGAGCAGCCACCTGCTGCCCTCGTCTGTCTGATTGGCTAGTGCTTGATGTCTTTACACTTGTAGAGTGAGATTGATCAAAGGAAGAGATGGAGTGATTCTTTGGAGAATGTGGGAGAGACAAACAAAAATACTGGTTCAGGATTTTGAGTGGATACTTCACATTGTTTGCTGTACTCCCTGTTGTATCCCGGTTTGAGATATCACAGCCCATAGGGAGCACCGATGAAATCTTGCAGGTACCTTAATATCTATCTCTAGCTTGTGTTTGAAAGGTGGTGGTGAGTTGGAACATCCTCTTCTTAGCACTTAGAATGGAGGCATACAGAAAAGTAGCAGTGTTGCCAGTGAAGATTCTTGAAGCACTCTTCAAAGTCAGCCTGCTCATCGAGAATTAGAGGTCTTGCTCGAGGGCACTTGAACATGTGGAGAGGAGAAAAAGGCACTGTGGTTGTAAACTTACAGCTGCAGAGGCTGGAGGAAATGGACCAACTGGGACGCTGTCTTCTTATAAATGGTCTCCTCAGTCTGAGAAACTGATAATGGTGGATCAGATGCATGCTATGTGGGATAAACACAGACAAGTCTTTACCAAATGTCCTCATTCCTGTAATCCACCACTTCCTGTTGGCTTTATACCCTCCTGAAGGCTTTAGGTTACATGCCATCGCCTTCCTGTCTGTTTCTGAGGCACTGACATGGATGATAAGACAATATCTAAGGTATGGTTTAAAGGAGTCATGTCTCATATTTTCACAGCTGTCAGAAATGAAGGAGATCCTGAAGGAGGTGAGTAAAGATAAGCATGATGTCTCGGGGGAAAGAAGAGATGGATGGCATGTAAACCAGACAGTAGAAAGAAGTAGAAAAAAGGGGAGACACAAGGGTGTCAAAGGGACTGCAGATGTGAGAATTATGTCCTGCTGATGCCCTGTCCTCCAAAAACTCTAAAATGTGTAAGAGGATGTGTGTGTGAGGGAGTTTGGAAACTATCATGTCTAAAAAAAAATTAAAAGCATGCACACAGTAACACACACACACACACACACACACACACACACACACACACACACACATTATATATATATATATATATATATATATATATATATATATATATATATATATATATATATATATATATATACACATATACACATATACACATATACATACATTACATTAACTCTGTTACTGTTCTTTTGGTTTACTTTGTGATGGACAAAGAACACTGTGATTACACAAATGATCAGGGGTTTTTTTTAATCGAAAACTTCATATAAACCCCACCAACTTCTGTATCAAACCACACCCACTCCAGCTTTAAGTTCCACCCATCTCTTAGAACGAATTAGATAATGTGGGTGGTTAAAAAGATACAGAAAATAGTGTCCCCGCTCATCATTACTTGTGAAAAGGCAATGGTTACGGTCTGGTCAAAAAAAAAAAAAAAAAGGGTTTGGTAAAACGCCACGAGTACTGCCTCGTGGACTCGTCTCGCCATGGGCCCACCACCCACAGGAGGAAACGGACAGGTCCGGTGCAATGTGGTTGGGGCAGCAGACCCTTGGCCTTGGCGGTCTGATCCCCAGACATGGAAGCTGACTTGTGGGACATGGAATGTCACCTCTCTGGAGGGGAAAGAGTGGGACCTGGTGGAAGAGATTGAGCGTTACCAGCTAGATATAGTCGGCCTCACCTCAACACATAGCTCTGGTTCCAGGACCCAAGTCCTTGAGAGGGGTTTGATGCTCTCCTTTGCTGGAGTTGGTCCGGGTGAGAGACAGAGGACCAGGATGGGCTTTTTGATAGCCCCCAGATTCTGTGCCTGTACTTTGTGGTTTACCTCGGTGGACGAAAGGGTGTCTTCCCTGAACCTTCGGGTCGGGGAACGGGTCCTGTCTTTTGTCTGTGCTTATCAGCAGAGTACCCACCTTTTTGGGGTCCCTAGGAAGAGTGCTGCACAGCGCACTGACTGAGGATTCCCTTGTCCTACTGGGGGACTTCAATGCTTATGTGGGCAATGACAGCGTGACCTGGAGGGGCGTGAGTGGGAGGAACGGCAGGCCCGACCTGAACCCAAGTGGCGTTCAGTTATTGGACTTACAAAAGAATATTGATCACGTTTTAGCAACTCATTAGTTGAGAAAATCTTTCATCTGATATACGCATTGGTTTTGTCATCATTGAGAAGCACTCAGGACGTCAACGACGTGAACACGCTCTTTCTCTCTGTCTTTCTCTCCTTCTCTCTCTATCTCACTTTTTTTTTACACTCCTGCTCCTCGCCTTCAGTTACAAGTCCCTTGCTAAATGTCCATACCGTGTGTTCCTGCTCCTCACAGTGACTAAAATGTCTTTAGGCAGCACATTAATTACAGACACCCCAGCCTCTCATGGCTCTGAAAAATGCAGAGGGGATTGGTGGAGGGAGAGAGAGAGAGAGGGAGAGAGAAAGAGGACAAGACTGCCCTGCCAATCACTTCAGCTCTAACGGCTCACAGTTTAACTCTTCACCAACAACAGTGGCAGCTCATACATCTTCAGTAATAATTTGTTGAAATTCAACAGCCCTTACATCGTGAGATAGGATATTATTTCCTACATGATAAAGCATTAAAATATGACTTTTGCACTCAACTTTCAATTATTAATTATTTTTGGTACTTTTCGATCTCAGTTTTCATGGACTGCAAGGCTCATTTTACCAATATATTTACATGACTTTTCCAATCCTGAGTGGAGCATTTTCGTGGCCTTCCATTCCCTGACACACTCATTTGTCCATGAAAAATCAACAAAAAAAATCAACAAAATTTACAACATACAGTTAATTAAAACTAATGATGAGAACACATAAACAAGTAAATCAATATCAATCAACTCTATCTTGACTGATTCAGCGATGCTCTGATATGCAGGTAATTATCAAGCAAATGTCCATGACTTTTTGCTCAAATTTGAATGTTCTTATTTCCTTGTTGATTTTTAATTACTGCATCACATTCCATCATTAGAAACAAGCGATTATTAATTTGGCACAGATAAAAAGATAAAAGAAATAACCAGTCCTGTGTCAAAGGTGAGATGTTGCATCTGCTGACAATCAGATTCAACTGACTCAGAAAAAAATTGTTTTGATGAATATTGCTATCTTATTGAATTGATTCAACATTAAGTTTAATGAAAAGCGGAACTAAAATGACAACTTTGTTTCAAGATCAGAAAATCTGAGTTTTAAGTCAAATGTTTTGTCCAGTTTTCTTCTCAGGCTGACTGGAAACAAGCATGGAATATGGATTAATTCTTCATATTACAGCAAGAAAGGTCAGTGGAATCAGCACAGACTGAGACACTCTGCTGTGGAGCTAAATGAATACCTCTGCCAAACTCAATCCAAACTAAACATGATTATCTTTGTAAATGCAGGATTCATGGCAGAGCTGTTGCAGTGGATCACCTTCTCATAAAGTGCTACGAATACTGTCAGTGAGGTTCATTCTGGACCAATCAGTCAGGCATTTCCACTGAGATATTTTGGATGTTCTGCAGTTTCAGCAAATTCTGAGATGCACATGATATATTTTTTCAGATGTATTTTCTCATTCGCTCCATGTGTCAAAGTCTCCTGGAATGGATATTTTCCTTTTTTCATACTAACCAGATAATCACTTGTGATTGATGTCACATTCTGATTTACTGTGATGACATTTGACATTAGTGGCAAGAACGGTGTGTATTTTGTGCTAATCTGTCGTCAAGCTGTGGTGTTGCACTCAGGTTTATTGGAAGGAAAACTCAGCCAGCAGGCTGCATGAGAGAATGAGGCGATCGCTTTTATTAGCTTTGCTATTGATCACGCTTACGATAAGATAACACAGGCATGAGAAAATGGAATATGATATATCCCACTGCAATGTGGCTTCATTTCCACAGTCACATTGCAGCAGTATATATTTTATTTCAAACCACAGCAGTGCTGGACAGGTTTTTGACAGGCCAGGAGTCAGAATCTCACTATAGCTAATACTGCACTTTTCATTATCAAAGGCTAAGAGTTAAGTTATGAAACAAATGATCAAAACAATAGAAAACCAACAAAACCACATAAAAAATATAGAAAATAAATTTGACTTGAAAGTGAACGCACAGATTTCCGAACTACCTGACCTGAGATGTTAGCTTAGGTTCATACCAGGTCAGGAGACCCTGGAAGCATTCGTCAATGATTTACTGACAAGCAGCAGCAATGAAAGAAGTTATATGCTGAGCTTTTAATGTTTGTTTGGTTTTTTGTACAGTGATGGCAGCAGCATTCTGCACCAGGAACTGGTCTGCTTGCTGGCTTAGAGGGAAGAAGAGCTCCCAGTGTTGGGTGGTGCTGACCAAGGTGATCATGTTTTGACATCAGGTTTCTGTCCCTTGTAAAACTTTTTAAGGTGACAGGCATCTGATTTTGTCAATGACTTATATGACTGCTGAGAATTCATTTTGAATCCAGGATAGCACTCAGGTCTCTGGTTTGAAATTGACTCGACCCCGACAAACTGGTCAACTGATGGTTGGGCTCTTTTAAAGATTTTCAAGATTTACAGGGACAATCTGACATTTTAATGTGATCGTCCAATCACTGTTGATAGCAAATATCTACTCCTCTTCTGACACAGTGTCATCACTTCATTTGTAGTATCCAGTGGTGGACAGTGACAAAGCACATTTCCTTGACTACTGCACTTAATTATGTTTTGCAAGTTTTTGAACTGTCCTTGCATATTTGCCTTCACACAAGACTTCAACATTATTTTCACTTTGAAGACAACTTTGACTTCACTAGCTTCCCTTAAATGTTTTATTACTGATGATGCTAAAATGTGAAGATCTGAAATCAATAACATCATAGATACCGTCCAGAATTTAGGAAAACTTGTGTATACATTCATATTCCTTACATATTTTATATTTTAACTATTATTCACCAAAATAACCCAACAGACCTGCCTCATTTTACTAACCAAATATTTGTGAAAACCTGTCTGCTTTAGAGAGTTTGTTGTGGTTTTACATGACAAGTGGGACTTTGAACATGGCAGCAAATAAAAGTGGAAGGGGTGGGGAATGCTAACTGATTTATTCATAGCTATAGTGCTGTTAAGATAAACTGGACTATTTGAGGTGCATAAAACGGGCTTTAAAGGTCACCTAATTTAAGGCTCAGAGTCCTAACTTGGGCCTGTTTCAGTGCCCGTATTTTTTTTAAACAGCAAATGTATCTGCACCGTCTGTATGGTGTGGTCACGCTCGTTGTATTCCTATATTTCACCAGATCAAAGCTTTTGTGCCCTCAGCTGACGAAGATGTGGAGTCAGTGGTGGAATATTTTTTATATCTATGTGTCTTGGTTGCATTACTAAGACTATAAGATGCACCTGTATCGCTAGATGCACAGCATTTGTACACTGTTAAACACACAGGGATGCAGAGCCGCACAAATATGCACAAGATCACAAACAGAACAATCAGATCTGAAAGATTATTATTGTGTTCTTCACATCCGCTTCTCCTCAGAGGGCTTTGCTACTCCCAAATGTGCCTTGCATGCTCTCAGGTGTGTCATGTTCTCTTGGATTAGCATCCAAAGGTATGAGTGCAGAGGATGTCGCGGATGAGGACTTCATTCAGTGCTTTGTCAGACTTAGATATTCAGCTGTGTTTATTTGAGTAAGTGTACAGTTTATGGCTGAAGAGTTGAGAGAATGAGGCTGCAGCATTACACAAGTAAGAAATTGCAGGTGGGATCCATCTAGAACCTGAGCTGACAACCGGTGATGTCTTTGCTCCATTGGGCTTCCGATACTGACAGGATATAAATTTCACTGTTGGCAAATTTCGCTAGATGCTGCTAACCACAAAAAGGTACAAAAGACAACAATATTAAGAAGAAAAAAAAGAAAAAACTAAGAAATAAAAATAAACATCCACAGAATTTTTTGAATGATGCAGAATGAGAGTCAAAATTCACCTTAAAGTATGTCATTGTGGCAAAATAATAATATTAATATTTTTTGTTGAGTCCAAATAATATTTACACAAAGAATATGTACATTCCAGTGGGCTGACAAATAAATATGTGGATATCACTTGTTATCTATGTATCATCACCAACCGCAGGGGCTCAGGAGTTGCCAGGTGTTGGATTAACAAGAGAAATGGCTGACAAATGCAAGGCTTCATTCTGTTATCCATCTCAAATACTATCAGACCAACAAAGAGGAAAGACAGTGATCAATATTGGTTTCGCATTTCTACACTGAACTAAGCTAAAAGACCAAAAGGGGCTGAAAAGCCATGCTGAGATGGCCACTTTTCAGCAGGACCGGTAAACTAATGCTTGCTAATTAACAATGGCAATTACACAAATGAGCAACTTTAGCCTCTTACAGGTTTGTGTTGTTTCTGTACCTTGTTCCTCAAAGGTGCCGTCGTACCTTTGAAGAACCCTTAACTGAAGTTTTAATCTCCTTTGACAGAGGTGTGCTGGAGACCTCCAGGATACTGACACGAAAGTGGAAGAGACAACCAGTGAGTATAGATTGCATGGAGGAGGGTGAGAGGTGGATGTTGGCACGGCTGTCATCCATCCGAACAACACCTCTCACCCACTGCAAGGGACTGTGGGGGATTTAAACAGATCCTTCATCAAAAGATGGCTGCACCCACTGCACAGGAGGGAGCACGACCGCGGGTGCTATTTGTCCTGTCAGTTTGACTTTAGCACAGTAGGACACTGTAACACTGCCGCTGTTACACACATCACCTACATCATCGTGAATACTTAGGGTATTGTTCTACTTTATTGATCTGTTGTCTCATTCCCCTCTATACCTGTCTGCCCTCCTTTGTTTATTGTTGGATACTGCTTGTGTAACACCCAAATTTCTCCACAGGGATTAAAGATGTCATATCTTATTAAAAGCATTTTTGCTGCTTTATTCTGCCCTTAGAGGACCCCCCTGATGGGGAACAGAAGGTTTTATGATTCTGTCTTCAAAGGCCCAGGGTGGCTTTCACAAAGCACAATATTTTTTACCTTGATGGTTCATGGCTGTCCTGATCAGTTAAATTGTTAATGTTATTGTGTGTCTATGTTTCAACAAGTTAATTAGCGGCTCCTGTGACTGTTTTAGTGAAAGCAGTCTAGTAGCTTTGAAGACAGAGACACAACAGTCACTGTTAGAAGGTAGACTAGGAACATCTTCATGCAGTCAGTATCAGCACAGATTAGGAATGCATTGCTTCAGCAGACTACCTTTGCCAATAACACTATACAAACAATACTTTTGCCCTTCAAGGCTTTGTCTTAACGCTGTTGTGTCACATGCAACCTCACAGTCTGTGGTCACAAGACTGTCTGCAATTAAGATCAAACGAACGCATTAAAAAAGAGGATGGCAGATGAACACTGAAATATGGAGGGAGCCCATGTTTATTACGTCTGCTGCTGTGTCCTGCGTCTGTGTAGCTCAGGCAGGCTGCAGACATACAGAGACAGATCAGAGCACTTCATAGACATACACAAGCACAGGCATACACACACACGCAGACAAAATCAATGATCTTTCATCAGTAGTCCGGAAGCCCACAGCAGTGGTCAGAAGACACAAGGTTTCCTTCATTTTAGATCATTTTAGGCATCAGAACAAATAATCAGTGATAGGAAATCTCATTAGCTGAGAGGCTTGCTGTTTTCAAATAAACTGTTAATTATTTTCTTCATAGTAACAGTCACTATCACAGTGTCTCCAACATTAACTGGAGAATGCTCCAACATTTTTGAAGATCCAGTCACTAAATAATACACTGCAGTGTCCCAGAAAGTCTATTGACCTGTAGTCTTCTGGTGACACGGGTCTATGTCATATATGTCGTCAGTACAAGTATCCGAGATTCAGTAGAGGTCCCGTCTTTAATCAAAGTAAAGCCTCATCAAACGATGATGTCTCTAATCTGACAAAAAAAGCCTTTTTTATTTTTTTTCATGATGTACAGGGTACACTTACATACTACATCTAAACCACATTATCTTTCAATGGATGCATTGCCTTTTATTTCTTTAGAATTCCACTTTAGCATACAAATGAGCACATTACCACCTACTGCTAACTCTGTGTGCACTGTTTTTGGAACCAGTGTAAACTCAGAATATTTTATGGTAATAATTTAAATTAAGCCCCTGTACCACTAAAATAAACACGATGATTGTTGTTTAGACAGAGACAGGCTCTGCCCCTTTGCTTCCGGGCTTTATGCTAAACCAGGCTAATCACAAACTGACTCCAGCTCCAAAACCAAAGCATGTGATTGATAGTCGACTCAACATATTGCTTTGAGATAGGAAGAAAATGTCTTTCAAAATGTCAAACTTAAAAAAAAAATAGCAGTGGTTCTCCAGAAGATAAACTGTTCAGTCAGATGACAGAAGGACTGAGGGGAATCAGTGAGAGGAATCAGATGATCAGTCATGAGTCGGCAGCGTGGATAAGCAATCAAACACACGTGCACACTTCAGGCCGCAAAGAAAGATATCTGCTTCCATTATTATGTCCTTCTCCACTATTGACAGATCGTCTACTACACCTTGAAAAAAAACAACATAAAAAACAAAGCACTGCAGTGCATTCATGCGTGATGAGAAAGTGCATAAGAAAACACAGGCAAAGAGGGATTGGGAGCAATCCATGTTGGTGGGAGAGAGGAAGGTGGTATGTGGGAGCCATCCTAATGAAGGGGGATTTATCACCATTAGTGCAACTGTCCCCCGTGGTAGAAGGACTACATACCAAGCCCAAGTGGAGACAAAGAAGGAGACGCAAAATTATACATGTTGTCACTCCTCAGAACAGCAATTACCTATCAGTAATAAAAGTCACCAGTCAGGAGTTGAGCTGCCTGTCACACAACAACTATCAGACTCTCCCAAGAGTCATCAAACACATCCATTCAGCAAAGAGAAATATTATTTGAAGTCTCTGAAGTCCGAACGGTTGCAGGGTTTGGTTTCATCCGGCTACATTTATACTCCCTGCAGGACTCAAGTTCCACTGTGCACATATTTATAGGTCATCAGTATAAAATCTAAGAATCAGCTTTGTAGGGAATGCTTAAAACAAAGAAATTGGGTTTAATGATTCTCCTTTATAATGATATAATTATAAATACAATTCCAATATGATGGAATAATATCAGTAATTCCATTTTTTTGCTAGGCAAAATGAAAGGACTCTAAAAGGCAGCAAGAAGACTCATTAATGTCATGTTCAACTAGTTTCTGGCCCAAGTGAACCCATACATGTGGCAGTGCTAAGAAATATGTCACCACTGTACTCATTATGATGACATCGTGAATCGTCTTACCTATTAAACCTCAGCTCAGTTTTGCTAGAAATGCCTAGGAAGGCACACCTAAAGTGTTGTTGGGTTTTGTTTTGTTTTTTCGAGTAAATCCTGGATTTCTGTCTCATTTGAAGTTTAAACACACAGAAATTAAACGTTTTGTTTTTTTTATTCTCAGCTAAAAAAGAAAAAGACACAAAGAAGTGCCAACAGATGGCTAGAGAAACAAGGCATCAAGATATCAAGAAAAATGAGCGTTTACCTATTTTTTTTAAAGGTTTGTCAGGAGTATCTAAATCTGTCAAATGTGCCAAGGATGGTGTAAGGAAGGTTAAGATATTTGACCCCCAGCAGAGCAGGGAAAGTAGAGGCTCCTAAAGTTCCCGACCATTCCATCCTTTATTTTGGATTTGGCCATTTGTCCGGTTGCCCTGTTGCTGTATTTTTTGATTGCTCCACGAAGGATGAATTAAGACATATGAATAGAACTTGTGCTTAGCCTGCTGTATAATCACGTTTTGTAGTTTATCCTATTTGGTCAGCCATATATTCTCTTGAAGACTGTGCAGTATGTCACATTCACTAGATTTGAGAATGAAAACAAACATTTTGTAAAAGAAAATAAAGTTGTACTGCAGGAAGTGATGTAGCTAACTTAAGAACATGCTTTGGTGGAGGAGTATTCCAACAGCAGAAGTAACCATCCCTCACCCCATGATGGGCCAGTGTCATTCTTACTCATCTACATTCCTGCAACAAACTTTGCATATAAAGGCAAGCCAACATTCTTCACAATTCCCTCTTTCCAATATCTGTCTCTGTCTGGCTAAGATTTAATAACATTTGGACATATATGCTGGCCCACAAGAAGAGGGGCCGCTGAGGCAATAGATACCTTCAGAATTGGAATTGAGATGTATTATTCACAGCCTCGGCTATAGGTTTTAAGATATTGCAGTTTATCTTAATGTCATCCTGCCTCAACTTCATTACCTTGTTACTTTCAGATGTGATTTCTTCTGGCATCTTGTATGAAAGTATTTGTCCTCAACCATAAGCTGCTTCAGGACTGGAATGCTGTCCTGTTTCACCTGGGTATGAATTTGAACACTCTCTGGATTTCAGAGATCTCAACTGGCATATATTCAACGCCAAGTGTCCTTTGTGACATTTGGATTTCAATGTGTTCATAGTATCATTCATTCCATGTTTCAATTCCTCCTTTCAAAAACATCCATCTATCAGTGGATGGATGGGGAGGGCTGAATCCTATGCTAACTGACATTGGGTGAGAGGCGGGGCTCACCCTGGACAGGTCATCAGTCCGTCACCATCAGGAGCAATTCAGGGCTCAGTATCTTGCTCAAGGATACTTCAGCATGGATCAAACTAGTGACCCTTCAGTTGCTAGGCAGCCATGTTACCTCCAAGCTATGCCACTCCCTGTCAAAAATATTCCCTGTCATTTCAAATCAAACTGCTCCCATCTGTCCTACAGTGAAACATGACTTGGCAGCTCCCTGCTTCACCTGCCCCTCCTTTCCTAATCACTGGCACTGGTTTGGACCTCAGCTTTTCCTCATTTGTGTTCCTTAATTGATTTCTTTCCTGCTGACAGTACAAAGCAAATAAATTTGTTTGAGTGCTGTCCTGCTATGTTAAAGTTCTCCTTCTGAAGGCTCTGTCAGGATTTGTGGGTTAGCCATGTAGAGGAATTTTGTGTTATGAAAGAATTTGTTGGACACAAGAAACAGGCTGGAGACTCAGGGATGTCTTACACTGGACACTTTACTGGATGTCCAGTGAGATGAGCTTGAGTCAGCCCCCCCAGAACATCAGCGTCCGACCCCTCATAAACTAGACGAGTAACGTTGGGCACTACCAGTAATGCCTCATTGGAACATCCTGCACAAATGTGACCTTCATATAGTCTAAACACAGCTATGCATCCAGACGACGCTGGCGCCGTAAGTGTCAGTTTTGCTATCAGTAGGTGTTCTACCAACAAAATTATGATTACAAAAGAATTATGGAAGGCACCACAGGTCTGGACACCAGATGAAATTCCTCAGCAGATCCCTTCTCTTTATCCCTAGGGGATAAACAAATTTACAACCTGAATAAATCAGAGGGGAACACACAGAGGGTGAGAGGAGCTGTGTCAACCTGTTAGCTCCTGTCAATACGGTTAAATCAATGTCCAAAACCAGTGTCAGCATTTTCTTTTTGTTTATCTTTTGTCAGTCCAACAAACATGAATATAACATCAAACTTAAAAGAATCTCTTTAATGATCTCACAGAATAGAAGATGTCTCGTCTTTCACGACTTCCAACCAACAGCAAAAACCCCCCACATAAGTCATTACCAAAGCAATGTCTTAAGGGCAGAGGTCATGAAAGACACATAACAGCAGCTGCCCAAACAACCCACCCCTCAGCTGACTAGGAACAGGCAAAAGAGCCAATCTGCCCTATCTGACTGTCCCTTGAGCAAAAACAAGGGGAAAAAAACAGGAAAAAAGCTCAAGATAGTATCCCGAACACCAGAGACTGATTACTTGAGCAAATCAGTTCGCAGTGACAATTAACACAAATCAAATGTTGATTAACTGATTCCAACATAAAGAAAATAAACAAGAGACATGTACTGATATAGGAAAGGCAAAAGAAAAACACATAAATGTAGATGTGAAATTATAATACAACAATGAATGATTCAGTGACACTAAACTCCAGTGTGATTCTTACACTTCATGTTAAACCTAAATGACAAGAGTAAATGCGAATACATAAGATTGTAGTGTAAAACAAATTAAGTGAAATCAAATTTGACTATGCTTTAGCCTTGGCTTTAGCTGAGTCTTAATCAAAGCAAAATGAGTCTGCAAGATCACATTAAGAATCTGCTGAAAGAAAAAATCTGAGTCTTTATTGATCAGAAATCAGAGTCTTTATTGATCAGGAGAAGAGTCGCAGCAGCCAGACGCTCAGCATTTTTCCATCTACTCCCATCAGATTAGGATAGAACAGCTCAAAAGTCCTCCATCCATAAGAGAGTTGCATAGCAACACCTCAATTGCTAATACTTCTAAAATATAAAATGTATATGACGAAAAGTAAATACATGGATAATGTGCAAATCATGATATGAGATTCAAAATGTCAGTAGATTCAAGGATATAGGAGATTTTGCAAATAATAAAACAAAAAATGTCCCTGTAAGTCTAACCGGAACCAATTTCAGCAGTGTGAAATTTGTTTTCGCAAGGGGACAGAGGCAGAGAGAAAGCGCTCAGGACCACATTTCAGTCTCATTTTCATCACGCACTTTCTCGTTGTCTGAGTCAGACGAGGGGTAGTAGGCCGGGGCCCAAATGTAACTATGCTGGGCCAGGGAGCAGGCACTGCCATTAGACTCAACAGGCCTCAGGGGGGCTTTGATCACAGCCCTGTCCATAGTATCGCTGTAACGAAAGCCTCGGCAACAGACGTTGGAGAGTGTGGTATAAGGACACAGACCACGACCTTGGCGATGCCTGTGTACCTCTTGTATGTGTCAGGCTCGATGTGGATCTGCGGGACAGTAACAATACTTAATACTTCATCAGAAAGCGGGAAGGCCCAGTCATTCCAATGGAACAACTCGTAATCCGTCCTGGAAAATGGCACAGGCACAAACATTGGAGAATGAATTTATTTGAACAGATCCTGGTTGGGGCTGCACCAGTCACTAAAAACCATTCCAAAATATCGCTGAGTAAATCTGACAGACTTAAAGCGACTATTGGGATCTCTCTTGTCTTATTGGAGCAACTCCTCACGTCACCTGTGACCCTTTGATAACTCTCTTTCCAATCGAAGCAAACCAAATTGTCTTTTAATTGCTGCTTGGTAAAACAACAGAGCTCAGAATCTTCTGCAGCAAAATATTTGTGCACAACCTAAGTAGCGTTAACACGAGAGAGAGAGGTGGTGGCTGTTACTTGCTTAGGGTCTCTGATTGTCCACCACAATTTTCCAAGCAGGAAGAGTTCTGGGCTTGCAACATAACAGTCATCAGGCTTGCATCTGTCTACTAGGCATCTGAAGACAACATCTTGTGCCATCCTTTTGTCCCTTGAGGTGGGCAGTGGTGTATTCTTGTGTGTCTTATACCTATTATAGCTATGAGGGTGATGAGAATCAGTGATGTAAAGCACTTTCTTCTTATCCACCATTTTACCCTTCCTTCTGGCAGACCATGTGGGCCAGTTGGCACCGTGTGGCATGAATCCAGTCTGGTCCCTTCAACCACCAGAAGCATTTGAGTGACCAGCATCACCTGGAAAGGGCCTTTCCATCAGGAGAAAGACAATCTTTGTCCAAAGCCTTCATTAGCACATAATCACCATGAATAAAGGGATGTATTGATCATCCGAGGGTTGTGATAGTCTGCCAGCAACCTGTCTGTGGAAAAAATCTCAAAATCTTTGTTAGCTTTTTAACATAGTCCACCTGGCAGTCAGCACATTCACCTTATGGGGTGTCAAAGGTGGGCTTGTCCCTGTGGACATGGGCCTCCCCATAAGTACATCGCTGTGGTTGTGGCGGTTGATCATGAACATTGTGCAATGTCATCATTTTACAACCAACTAGCTAAACTGCATTTCAGTTACATGCCTTTCTCAGTGACCATCAGCCGATTTGCAGTTTATACTTGAGTATTGGTGGATATTTGTGCCAAGTGTGAAGACAATCCCTCAAGGTGTTCAAGATATCGTGCCAATGACAGTCACCTTAGACCACCAAAATATCTCAATCAATAAGTTCGTCCTTGAGTCCAAGTGGATGTTTGTGCAAAAAAAAAAAGTTTCAGAGTTGCTTGAGTCCAACTCTGGAGTATGCAGCAGGAAACACTGAGTCTAAATACATCATGTGAAGTGAGTTTCACAACGCCAATCCGAAGTCAGAGGCCAAGTGAATGCCATTTCAAGGGTATGTGTTGCACTCAGAGGTGCTACATGCTGTCAGTTATGAATGTTTGAAACTTCGTCACTGTCCTCACCAGCCGACTCAGTCCCTCTCTTGGATGATGGGAATAATTAAAACTCCACTCCATAATCTGTGAGTGGGTGAGGGCAATATTACAAGCCTACATATTTCAAGGCGTCACGTTATCATATCTGTGTTCCAAAAGATGTTATTGTGAGCACAGATTGATAGAGCTTTTATCCATCCCCTCATTTTCATAATTTTGTGCAAACTAATTGAAAGAATTAATTAATTAACAAGCCTTGAAAATTAATGGAATATATCCACTTTGTGCAGATATTCATTTCCAAACTACAGCAGATAACAATGGCTTTGATTGAACTGATTAAACTGAATATGAAATGATTCATAAATGCTGTGGATAGCATGCTAGCTAATGCCTTAAATATGTATGTTGATGGCAGAGTTTTTTTTATTTTTAAACTCAGATTTCTGGGTGGTTTAGGGAAGACGAGGAAGACTGGTTTTAGGGTAGAATTACTTGGTTATAGTGCCTCAGGGGAGGTAATTTTTCTATTCAGAGTCGTTCATGATGCTCAGATGGTTAAAGTGATTCAGCCCGGCTTTGTCCACTTGAGATTTCATTCATTTGCAGAGGTCATCAATATGTGTAACAACTCCAGTATTGACAGCTGCTGGTCTGGCATTCTGGTCTCAAGACAGGCAAAACATCCATCGATTACAACTATATAGAAACTAGTTCCACTCAACCAGATGACCCAAGGCTGGTAGTAGTGGTGGTGGTGGTGGGGGGGTGTTCAAGTGTGTATGTGTCTGTGCTGTGAAACATTTCCTTTTAAATATACACTAATATTTTAAACCTAAATAAAACCTATAGTATGATTAATGAGCTATAGGGATTGAATTCACTCTAATTTCCCTGTTTGATACAAGCCAAGTAAAGGAGCTCATGCAAGCATTGCAGACAACGACCTGAAGCAAGGAGCGAGGAGAAACAGACAGAAGGAAAACTTGGGGGTGGACCTAAGGCAAGGAAGGGGTGAGCAAGTGGGTTAAAATGTTGAAGAAAATGCACAACTTGTGATCCGATGTCCCTGGGAAGACAGACAACAGACAGCTTGATATGTGTATGTCAGCATCTGTGAAGTGGAAGGAGGTGTGGCATGCATGCGTGCATACACACACACACACACACACACACACACACACACACACACACACACACACACACGACATAACGTATATACTCATAAACAGCTCTCTATTAATCAGATGAGTATGGATAAAACATTTTAATTGTCATTCAATTCATTATCGATTCAGTTGTTTTTACACATATTTAATATTTATTATTCATTAAATAGAATGAAACATGACATAAGTGACTACACTGTCATTTGCTTCAGCTGGCCAACATCTTGTGGAACATGTAGATTGCCCTCGCTAGATTCTCTCTGCAATCTCTGGACACACACAAAGCAACCCCCCCCCCCCTCCCCCCCATTACGGCTTCCACTCAGCAGTTGTACAGTGGAGCAGAGGCTTGTAGTGCACCGCCATCCTTTTTTTTCTCGTTCCTATTTTTTCCTGATGTCGTCCATCCAGAAATGCATCCACCAAGGCAAAGTGGAAAATTGTGGTCATGGCCAAAGAAAAGGGAACCGCTGTGTGACCCTGCTTTGATGATAGCATGTTTCTCATCCATTGCACCTGGAATGGCCCAGAGGGCACTAAAATCATCTACAGTTCTCCTCCAGTCGTCTTTCTTCGATTCAGGCATGTAGTCCTCCAGAAGGCAGGGAAATAAATCATTTAACTTTTGCATATGTAGCATGATAAATACTTTGTGTGCTGTATGCACATCTGGTCTGTCGGATCTGCAAGGTTTTCAGTCACTTATCAGTCGTCATGCATGGGTAATCTGTAAGGGCATGGAGTGTTCTGAGAAGACCCTGAGAGCATGTCTGACTTCCATAATCACCTTTATCATGCAGTTCTATTTTCTCCCCTCATGCTTTAAGGCTGTTGTTCTTATTTGTAATTATGTAGATGTTGCCATTGTAGTTGCACTGCCAACTGCAGGATCCTGCTTCTGTCCATTAACTGGCAGATTCCATTCGGTCCATCGATGCTGTGTTCCAGCTCTGATGCTGTCGATTGGAAATACCCTAAGCTGGGGGATTCCTTGCCTATGATCAAATGGAAAGGGGCAATGGTAAACATCACATGAGACCTGTGTGATGTGTGTTTCTTTATCTGATGCTGGGGAACTTTTAACTCCAAAACAAAAATGCTACATGGACACAGGTCCAATGTGAATCTGGTCTGGGTTAGAGGTTTGGTTCTAGGAGTAAAAAAACGGCTTCATTGTTGTAATTAGCCTGCAGGATGACCCTATATTTGTCAAAATTTGGCTTGTGGAACTTTTTAAAAAGCTTTTGCCAGCAACCATACAGAATATCCTCTATCCATCCATCCATTATGCTGTTGAGGGTCAATGGGGGGCTGGAGGCTATCCCAGTGGCTTCAAGGCGAGAGGCGAAGTACACCC
Source organism: Aulostomus chinensis (assembly GCF_037954235.1). NCBI lineage: Eukaryota > Metazoa > Chordata > Actinopteri > Syngnathiformes > Aulostomidae > Aulostomus > Aulostomus chinensis. Next base: position 2,681,547 of record NC_141332.1, on the reverse strand, counting down.
TGGACAGGTTGCCAGTCCATCACAGGGCCAATACAGATATACCCCTTTCACACTGAAACACACATATCAAAGCGTGTTTTTGTACCCGTGTTTGCTCAGCATTAGGGTGCATTCAAGCTTCCAGCAGAAGCTCCCGCTGTGAGGCTGCGTGCCTGTGTTTTTCTCTCTTGTACGTCATCGCACTGACGACCTCATCATAACACATAAAAGTTTGCTGTGTCTAAAAATGCCAGTGATGTTCTCATATATCATCGTGTCCCGTACAGTTCCAGAAATCTGCCGTCGGATCTCCTCTTCACCGCGGATGGTGAGCAGCTCCCAGATTTCATGCTCTTGCCAGTGCGCTGCCATGATCGATAAAAAAGATGTGAAGATCGCGATACAAGTTCTTTATAAACACGGTCGCACTTGCGCAGTTCATGTTAGGGTTCCTGGTAGGTGGGAGTTCCCAAGCACAGATTGATTCAGTAAGATCATCCACATGTAAAGTGTTAGAAAGAAGGAGTGAAGTAGAGTCTCAGGGACATCAACAGGAAGATTGATTTTATGGCAGAAGCCAAAACTTGGATGAGAGATGAGTGAGCAGCTCTCGCAGCGCAGCCGAGTCCAATTTTTTTTTTTTCCGAGCTTCCACATTGACAGCCTGAAAGGCGGCACCGTGACAAAATCAGAATGCGACAGGAACGTAGATCTATGTCAACGATTCTTATCGCAGGAAACCTGAGACAATGCGGGTTGCCTTTTTCACACAGATGAGCCGAGCCGAGGCAAGCCACTAAACACCCAGGTCGCTTGGAGGGTCGGTGGACGCGAGTCGAAATGCAGAGTCGACCGTGTTCACCCACGTTTTTGGTGCAGTGTGAAAGGGGCTATCAGACAACCATTCACACTCACAGCCACGCCTACGGTCATTTTAGAGTATCAATCAGCCTAGGCACCATTTGCATGTCTTTGGACTGTGGGAGGAAGCTGGAGTACCAGAGAGAACCCAGCAGGAACAGGGAGAACATGGAGACTCACACAGAAAGACCTCTTCCGGACTCGAAAATGGAATCTTTTTGCTTTGAGGCGACAGCTAACCACTGCACCACCGTGCCGCTCACAGAATAACATAGAAAAGCCAAATGAAGTTTACTTGCCTACGTGTTAGCCTACCATTGCACAAAAATCAGTTCCGAATGTTGAGTTCCCTCTTGCATCATTGAGGTTTATGTACTTCAAGAATATTATTCTATCTTAGTAGGTGGTGCTTGCTCTCTCTGGTGTCCGTCCATCAAGGAATTGCCGTCTGCATTTTGAATGTGGAAATATTAAATGGAAGTGAGTGAGGGGCTGTTGTTTTTTTTTTGTTTTTTTACCTGCTCCACCGGCTCCATCTGTTGCGCCTGCCCTGCAGCACAGAAAAAGCTGGTTCCACTGAGCTTGTATAATTGCTTTGAGGATGAAAAAAAGAGACCGGCTGCAGGGAAAACGAAGATCTGTCATGAAGATGCGTGCGGCGAACGTGGTCAGTGTAGCTTTTATTGACTATGACTCTCAGGACACACACGTCACACACCCTGTGTATTTTGGCCCTTAAACTGTGCAGCACCACTGAGTGCTCCTTCTGTTTACCTGCTGCTTTGACTTTTGAAAGAAACCAATCACTTAAGGAAAATGTGTGTTTGCGTGTGTGTGTGTGACTTTTTGAAATATAAGCCTTAACTAAATTAGAAGATTTTTTTTATTCTAAACGTGTAATAAACATGTCTACATAACTATTACAAATAGAAAAGAAAACATTAAACCCTGCTTATAAAGTCCAAACAGGCAGACTTTGATATCTCAAAAGCTAATTTGCAGAACTTGTTGATGAACATATTTTGAGGTATTCTACAATCTACAATTTCATTTGGCTGATGCTTTTCTAGTTTTATTTCAGTCAATTTATGAAAATGTAATATTTGAGCAGCTGTGATTTTCAGTTGTACTGTAGTTCATGTGTGTCTGTAGCTCAGCAAGATTCCCCCCAGCTGAAACATTTCTCCATAAGGTGTTTACCTCCCTGTGTTTGTACTGCCCACAGAGACACATTATCTTTTCCAAGTGTATGCCAGTGGCACACATGCATGCTTGCAATGTGCATCTAATTGAGTCTGCATGATTGTGCAGGCCCCTACAGTACATGTGTACACAGTTCCATTCATGCTTACATAAGCAGACACATTTACTTTCATGTGTACACATGCTCAGCCAAGGTGACACATTAAGTTCCAATGACTGTCGAGATTGGAAAAAAGAGGTTCAATCTCACGCTGAGCCATAAGTTAAGACATTTGGAAGGAAGACAGGCTCAGCATTTACCTAAATTTTAACAGCAACACATACATAAGTGTTCCCTAGAGGGCATGTTCCTCCTGTTCCTTAACATTTAAATCTCCTCTAATTAGTTATAGTATTGGACATGAAGGGTCTCTTCTACTGTTCCACAAAAGAAGAAAGTGAAAATGATCATAGGCTTTTTATATTAAGCAACATCTCAAAATTGAATATCTTAAATATCTTTCTTCCTCATGTTGAGCAGAGCCAGTCTGCCAGAACCAAATGAGAAAGTGGACAGGTAGTCAAGAAGGAGGCGGTCCAAGTACAATGCCCGGACACAACTGTGCAGAATATGTTTTTGCATTTGCTTCAGAAAGTGAAGAGGGACAGAGAGAAGAAAGAGAGGGAGACCAGGGTGAGGGAAAGTAGGTAGTGGACATGTGGTAAAATGAGGATTGTTTCAGTGGGAAACAGTGGTAAGAGTAGTTTAGAAGATAATTGTATTCAAATGTATGTATTTCATGGATGTTCAACTGATCCTCAATGAATGTTTACCAGCAGTACACCCAAGAACATATCCTGGACTTTATTAAACGTGTGGGAGAAGGAGAGGAACAGAGGGTCTTTGAAAGATGAGAGACAGCAGGTGATTTTAAATATTCTAGATGAAAATATCACGCGCATGCATTCTTAGTGACCACTTAAAGAAGCACCTACATGACTTCTGTTTGAGGTTTTTAATCTGCATATTTATCCGCAGCACTTTGTAATTAATACTAAGAGTCATACATATATTTATTGATTAAAATCATGCAAAATTAGTATCCATATTTTGTAAATAACTAAATGCCATATATTGCAAAAAAGTAATAGGATTGAAAACTATAAATGCAGACCTTGGCCTATTCTTGGCAAAACCAACATGCCACAGTTGTTTGTTGCATTTGTCTCATATCAATGTGAAATTATCAGATGTTGTAAAATAATAACAAAAAACTGAAGGGTATTTGGAGAGTGTGTATCATCTACAAGGTGATGATGTCATCAGATCCACATTACTTTGAAAATAGAATCCATCCATCAGTTCTTGAGTTCTGCCACCAACAAATGGATAAGCGAAAGGAAAGCAACCATAGCTCCAATACACCTCCTGACTCCCTTACGGCCTTAATCTTCCAGCTGTTGCTCATCAGCGTGTTGATTTTAAACTCAATTAGTTGCACTTGCACCATGCTGCATCAACAGCTCTCCGACCATTACCACCGCCAGGCCTATGGTGGCAATCAGTGCAATAATGACCAGCTCAGTGGGTTTTGCAGACAATCAGACACCAAATTCTGCTAGACTTAAATCAGTGATGCTTTTGTCTGTGTAAACACCATCTTTTTGAACATTTACTGCATATTATAACCGTTCCAAATGACAACAGGTGCATGGTGCATTTTTGGGATGAGCCAGAAACTCAGATGAAAGCGTAGCGGCGTCTGTCATCGCACAGAACATAGATACTATTCCTCATTACAGAGTGTAGACACAATTTCTCTGTACAAAGGAAGTACTTCTCTAATTTGTGTTTTTTCACTGTTTAGGAATTATTCCTCCATCCAGCCATTTGTGTTTGGAACATGACAAATATGTAGAGGGCTTTAGGTCATGGGACCCGGTGGTGAGACAATAAATGCAGCAGCTTCTGAACAATCTCTATTATTTTCTTGAAACTAATTCAACAAATGACACTGACTTCCATGTTTAGCCACACCCACATTAGCTTAAGTCTCAGCCATTTCCATGTTAAGCCCCACCCATCCGACACAGACACAGATAATGTAGGTGGTTGTACAGATACAGATAGATATAGAAAATGGTGCACTATCTCATGCCTAATGATTTTATTCATCCATAATACTGACATGCTCATTTATGGTGCGCTTTGATGATTAACACTGATCGAGATAAAGCACTCTTTGATGGCTCTCACTCATTCACGTTGGACTAATGTAGACTTTATCACCACTGTAGCTGCTTTGACCTTTGAACTTCCTCTTTCAGTGGTGGCGCACATTTGCAAATGAATGGCAGCCACCTACATTTCAAACAGGATTCACGATGTTGGTTTTTATCCACTCAGTCTTTGATATTTGTTGGAAATGAATTAGCCTTTGTTACTTTGATCTAGTCTGAAGCTTGTATTGACGACTGCTGCGTGACACTGTGGCTTCCATTCACAGCTTTACACAACACACGGTGCGTAGCCAAGCCTTCATGATAATGAGTGCAAGTGAGTGAGAATCGAGCAAAGCCACATGCATTCATTCCCTTTTGTCAGAACATTCTAAACAACAATATTTCATCATGCACACCTGCTTTGTGCATATAAGAGTCTTTCTGGGGCTGGGGGGAGTCTTGGGGAATCAATGTCTGTGTGGTTAAACAAAGTCAAAATTTAGGCCAGGTGGAGCAACTCAGCTGGACGGCCCCAACACTGGAGACTAGGGATCAGCCGCTCAGGAAGCCAGAGCTGGAAGCGGAACTCCTCTGGCGGCAGGTGATAAGGGACAAGCACAGGTGGCTTGGCAAGCTGCAGCGCCACCTCAGATGACATGGGACACTGCAGCAATATGGGATCAGGCTCACAAGGTCACTTGGCCAGCTGCTGAAGCACAGGTTTAGGTTGTTGAGGCCACGGCACAGCCAGAACAGGAGACAGCCATGATGGGCCAGCTGGAGATCTTAAACAGAAAAAAAAGAGTTATCTCATCTGGTTTCCCTTCAGCATACTGAGGTCTTGGAGGCTAGAGGCCGGCTGATGAAGGCTGCAGCTGACAGCTAGCAATCTGATGGCTAGCTGATTGAAGACTAGCAGGCTGGGAAACAGGAGGCCAGCAGCCCAATAGGCAGTGTGAGCATCTGGGATATGAAAGTCTTTAGCCTGTCCAGGTAAAAAAAAAAAAAAAGTTCTTTAATGAAGGCTTGGAGGAAACTTTCTAACTTGCCAAACACAGAGCTGCTTCTCTGACTTCCTGAAAAGTAGCACCCTATCCCATTACATTGGAGGCACAGGAGGGTGAATGATAAATCATATAGTTCATCCTCAAATAATCCATCTGCTGGGTTCATGTTTGGCGAGCTCTTACTGTCATGAACCACCCAGAGGGCAACAGGGGAAAGAAACCTAAATGCAGATGACAAAGGCAGAGCTTTGCAGTTCAAAGGATTTAATGACTTATAGGCTTATGATGAGTCAGGCAGACAGTGGTCAAACTCGAGAATCAGTCCAGTGGGCACAAGGAAGTAAAACACAAGAAACACAAACATAAAGCTTGAAGACTGACAATGAGAACAGATGAACTGGTAACTAAACAGGGCTAAACAGGTCTTAAACACACTGAGAGTGATAAAGAGAACAGGTGAGAGATTTGAGACGGGGGGGCAAAAGTATCAGGATACTTGACAGGAAGTGTGATAACAGAAGAGACTATACAAGAGTTCACATTCAACAGGAAACTGACACGAAGACACAACTTAGAGAACTCAACAATGTAACACAAAACGATCTACACAGAGGAAGCAATAAACTCATCAAAGGTACACAGAGAAGACTTACGACAAGATGAAACCAAATTCTTACAACAAACCCATGACTGTGACAAAATTGTTAACAGAAACTAAAGACCAGGAAACAGAGTAAACCTGCGAGTAACTCAATACACATTAAACTAGACGGATCATGACGAAGACAGAATAAGAAGGGGGTATGTCTAGGTGGAGGACCACCATCACAGACTTCCCCGAAAGTTTCAGTATTTAAGCACATAGGGTGCCATAGAGTACATGCTCTTTGCCAGGCACTCACTTGCCTGCACTCAAAAAGGCTTGGCAACTCACCACATGTTTCCTACCTTGACCACATTACAAAGGCCAACAGACCAGAGCTCTGATGCATGTTATGTTCCACATATTCACCTTATGAGTAAAGGTGTTCATGCCTTACCCTGGGAAAAAGTGTTCCAACAGTCCAGTGAAATTTTGGGGTATCTGACACTCCTGATGATCCCCCGATTATGCGTGGTATTCATTCTGTCCTGTGATTTGTAGTGCAGTAGGTAACGGAGGCAGAGGTGGAGAATCGGCCTGGTTGGAAGCACCTTGGTTGCCAAATGCATCATCTCTTCAAAGCACGTATGCAGTCCTCACAAGTATAACATACACTCATTTAATTCTAATTCATCCTGTGGTTAATTAAATTTCTTTTCTTAAATAAATTGTTCATAATTTCACCTTCAGTCCCTGTCACCCTTGTTTTTTTTCATGGTCGTGACAATCCCAACTTCACTGAACTTACTTCTTTCCACAACTTTGCTTGATTTATAAGTTCCTACCCTCATATGAATGCACACAGTGGCATAATCTCTGGAGGAATCCCCCACAACCTCCTCTAAGATCATCCACTTCAGGAGGCGTGGCTGACCTAGGCCTGTCTCATAAATAAAGCCCAGACTTGACCATCAACACTGGCTGGGGAAATTGAAAAAAAAAAAAAAAAAAAAAAAGATTGTGGGTAATTCCCAGGTTTTGCTGCGACACACACACACACACACACACACACGTACTTATGTCCTTGTGAGGACTTTCATTGATGTAACACACTCCCTAGCCCCTAACCCTAAACCTAACCATCTCAACTGACTGCCTGAACCTAACCTTGAATCTAAACCTAACCTGAACCTGAGTCTAACCTTGACTCTAAAACCAAGTCTTGACCTCCAAACGGCCCTTTGAAGATGTGAGTACCGGCTAAATTGTCCTCACTTTCCAAAAATGTCCCCACTCTGTTGGTTAAATACGTTTTCTAGTCCTCAATATGTAGCAACACACACACGCACACACACACACACACAGTTGTTAGGCTTCAGTTTTTCACCAGCGTTGTACAGCACGACTGTCTGAACTTACAGGGTATTAGTCACCATGTTGCAGGCAGAAGTTGTCATTTCAGATAAACAGGAAGCCACATGAGTCAGTTTGGAGACGAACTGATGACAACAAATCATCACATGCACACCCACTCATTCACACTCCTTCCACCAATACTAACCCAAAATCACCCACAAATAACGTACTGTCATCATGTAATCATTCACATCTGTCAGTCCTTTCAAAGCAGCCTTGGAATTGCGTCAATATTTGTTGCATACGAATGTATTCTTTCTGCTGTCACAGCTCCCTCATTTGTGAGGCAAATGGTCTTTAAAGATGCTGATTAGCAGCGTGATGAATGTGATCGGCCCCCGAAACTGCTGAGTGATAAAATATGCCAGAGACTGATAAGGCGAGTGTCGTGTTATTGGTGGGCAGTCGTCTTCTCCTCTGTACTCAGAGGAGAAAGTGTTTAATAAATGGAGCCTGCACAGTCGTGGTCAGATCCAGTCCAAAGCCAATAAAAAAATGTAACATGAAGCAGAAATGCTGGTCGACTCCCACATCAATAAAATGTATTCCTGTAAAAATGGCATCTAATTAGAATGACAGCTGCTAATCAATCTGACAGTGACATTAGAGATGTCCAAACGATGGGACATGATGCAGGTTAACTGATTATTATTAATTTCCAGGGAAAAGTTAATTAAGTTTGGATGTTCACAGCGTGATACAGAGCAAGTTCACGTATGCCCTATTTGTCTTCAATTTTCAACAAAAAAAATTCTCAAAATAATTTTGCCAATGTCAAGTCAATGAATTCAGGGTTTCATTCCTGCTTTGTTCTTGGAGATTATTTGTAACCGACAACCTGCATTACAAACATACATTTAGGGTTGAAAAAGATGCGTACAAGCAGAGAGACGTCTCACGAAATTAAAGCTATCGAGAAGCATTTTTGGATGAGCTGATTCTCACTTCAGGACATCAGGATATCTCAGTATCTCACCAATCTTTCAGCATCTCACAACTCAGATTCAGAACATACCAAAGACATGCATGATGTGTTACTTCAGAGCTATTATTAAATGCATAGAGGACTGCATTGAAGCATGAGAAAAAATAGACCTGGGTGGAAAAAAGACGTCACAAGATGTAAGGCGTCTCGCACAACCAACGTGGTCAGTGTATCAACTGCCACTCACGTTACGCATTGCAGATGAACTCCTTGTGTTTCAGGCATTAGGATCATCTTCAGTCCCCTTTTTTTAGACCCTTGTGACCAATTATAAGATGAAAGCAGAATAAGTTGTATACAACTTTATGGGGCTATTTTTACAGTTGACACTTGTATCAACTGAGAATGATCTAAGTACACAAAAAAAAAAGCAGAAGTAAGTGTAGCCCCCTCACTCAATTCCTATGTTTTTAAGAAGAATCTATTTCACACTCAACCATAAACACTGTATTTTGCATGGGAGAGGAATTGGTGACGCTGCAAAATATAAACCTGAGTTTGTGTAGAAAATGGAATTCAAATGTAAGTGCAAAGAGGCCCAGTTAGCTTATAAAATAGCTATACTGTGTGTGAGCTTTAACTCCCATGCATGCCTTACCTTAAGATATCCTTCAAATATACACATCAATTAACAGGAAAAATACAGGGTTAAATGCAAAAATATTCACATTTATTTCACCTCCACAGAGTAAAGAAATAAAAATAAAAATACTTAATACCCAGGATTTTCTAAACCCGTCTGTGGTACCACCTACGTTGGCGCGCTGTTCGAGCTGGTGTGTAAACGTGGATTTGCGAGTGGTTCACACTCAGTCCCTTGGAAATTCAGAATGCTGTTATAGCCGTCGCCAGAGAGCTGAGGAAAAAAAAAAGAAAGAAAACAAAGTTGGTCCGCATGCCGAAGTCCCTGGCGCGCAAGTCCTGAGCACCCCTACTGAAGCAGCAGAAGCATGAGTGGCCAGCGTCCGAAGCACACTCACGTCAAAAAGACAAAACTTCTCATAAATGTACCGACTCACAATGTGCATAATGTAACAATTAGCATTCCACAACTCACTCAGGAACTTGAAAATATCACCCAACCTCGTATGTGCACCTTGACTCTGGTCTTCCTCTGCTCCTGCACAGTCGATGCTAATCAGCTAACAATTTAGCATGTATCACATTTAGGCCCATTGCCCAATTTAGCGGCAACACTCACCTGCACAGCCCGCGACAAAACACACACACACACTCAACTTGCAAGGAATTTCAAAACGAACTTTCACCACTGTATTGTCTCGCCATCTCTCAGCGTCGCTTGCCAGCAGGCCGCTCTGTGTCCTCGCTTCATCCTGAGATAAACCCCGCCTTCCCCAAAAAACCGACAGGTCACACTCCTCACCCTACCTTGACAGTGATTGGCGATATGATCGTGATACCTGTCACTCATGCAATTCAGGGGCAAAACGGACATGAGACGTTCATGGTCTGCTCTAATTGTGGAATATTTGAAAACTTTGACAAAAAAATACATTCCTTGAGATTATGCAGACGTTAACCAATGTAAATAAGAAATGAGGTGATATCTTACTTAATCAACATAAAAAATAACGCTATTTCACAGATATAAAAATTCTCCGAATGAACTCAAATTACGATGGCACTACATAAGTAAGCATTGATTCATGTTAAACTTATCCAAAAACTGGATTATAAATGAACTACAGCCGTGTTGTTTTTTTCAAATAATAATAATAATAATTGCATCGTTTAATGAGGTAGTTATTCTGATCAAAATGCTAAACTCAGTTGGATGTGATGTCTTGAGCAGAGGTTTCTAAGCTGAAATGGACTGAACACCTTTCTTCACCTCAGTGTTTCTGTAGTTTTTGTTGGTGTAGTTTGTTCTTCCTGGATTTGCTGCTCGTAACAGATGCTCAAGTGGTCAGTAAAAAGTTCAATAAAGGTAATAGTTATTAAGTTGAAACTTGAAACCACTGCTTTGTGAATTAGGTTGTAAATTACAGTTGTACAGCATAACTTTTTCCCCAATTAAGAATATGAGGCTTTTAGACACGGTCACTTCAGGAAACAAGCAAAGATCTGCTGTACATTGGGTTTGTAAGCAGCTGTAATTTGCTATTAAAAATATTCAATCATTATCGGGAAAAAAAATATTAGGACTTTATTTGGGGCGGCACGGTGGTGCAGTGGTAGCAATATTGCCTCACAGCAAGAATAGGTCTTTCTGTGTGGAGTCTCCATGTTCTCCCTGTTCCTGCTGGGTTCTCTCTGGTACTCCAGCTTCCTCCACAGTCCAAAGACATCAAAAGAGGAGTAGGCTGATTGATACTCTAAATTGACTGTAGGTGTGGCTTTGGCCCTGTGATGGACTGGCGACCCCTCCAGGGTGAACCCCGCCTCACATCCAAAGGCTGCTTACATAGGCTCCACCACCCCCCTTAACAGGATAAGTGACTAAATCTACCTTGATGCACTACCCTGGAAAACAGGAAGAGAGTCAAGTCACTCATTCATTCTCAGCAGCGCTGAAAGTATTGGTTTTTTTAACTCATTAATAATGAAACAATGATACAATTAATTGAATTTATAATATTATTACACTCACAAATAATAGCTAAGTTGAAGGATTTGGGGAGTTCTTAACAGGGAGCGGATTTGCATATTATTCATTCTTGCACATTACTAAAGACACCGTTGGGTGTATTTTAGAACACTTATTTCCAAAATAAAAATGTAAAATACCAGCACAGTCTAACTAAGGAACTGAGATCTTAAAGGGATAGAGAGAGAGAGAGAGAGAGAGAGAGAGAGAGAGAGAGAGAGAGAGTGAGAGAGAGAGAGAGAGATTTTCATTATTTTCAGTGCAATCAACACAATCGACTTGTTGGATCAGTAGAATGTGACATCACCTTCCGTGGAGATATGTTAAGATAAAGAAAGTGTGTGCTGTCACTTAAAAAAAAGGTTTAGTTAGTCAAAATAAAACTGAAGCCGGACTGTCCTCATGAGGGTTGTCTAACTCCACTTATATAGGCTATCGAAAGTCACTATTGGGCCAGCGACACTCATGTGACCTCAACAACTCTGAAACCCAGAGCTAGCATGTGACCAACGCCTCTGTAGAAGGTCACACCCAAGCTGAGCTAGAAAAGCCTGCAAGTCCCCACCAGTGACCTAGAACTGAAGAAGCATCTTAGATGAGAGGGGAATATCTCCAACGTGACTGAAACACTCCATTTGAGTACACAACAACACAATATATACCATAACTTGGATGACTGAGAATCTTCACCAACAAAAGTTTA